>NC_057807.1:249430373-249461803 GCF_018294505.1 Triticum aestivum
AGGAGTTGCTTGTCGAGATGCTTGTTGAGATGCTTGAGGAGTTGCTTGTCGAGATGCTAGTTTAGATGCTTGAGGAGTTGCTTGTCGAGATGCTTGAGGAGATGCTTGAGAAGTTTCTTGTTGAGATGCTTGAGGAGATGCTTGTTGAGATGCTTGAGGAGTTGCTTGTCGAGATGCTAGTTCAGATGCTTGAGGAGATGCTTGTTGAGTTGCTTGTCGAGATGCTTGTTGAGATGCTGGAGGAGTTGCTTGTTAAGATGCTTGTGATTATTTGTGTGGAGTATGTGTGTAACTCCTTGTTTGTGTGCAGTATATGTAAACCCCTTGTGAAATTACTCCATATGTTTGCAAAAGGCTTCTATGGACTGGATTTTACTCCATATATATGATCATTTTTGTTTGAAAAGTTTAATTTAATTTTGTGAGGAGTGCATCATTTGTGTGATCATTTTTGTTTAATTAAGAGAGAAGAGGAGAGGGCACTGGAAGAGAGAGAAAGCAAGAAGAGAGGGCAACACACACACACAAACACACACACACACACAGAGAGAGAGAGAGAGAACTGCAGTTCTTTCTCTTAATTAATTAAAAGAAAAGGTTTTAGATTATCTTAATTAATGGCTGCAGTTCTTTCGGTTAGCAGGGTCTGCTACAGTTCTTTCGGTTAGCAGGGTCATTGATGGCTGCAACCACCCAATATACAGGTGAAAACGTTGTTGTGAGGATATGAGTGAAAGGATAAACAAGTTGTTGCAAGAGAGATAATTCTAAGAAGTCAGAAAACTACTCCTTCTAGATCAAACAAGTTGTTACAGGAGTACTCCAACTGTAGATCGAACAAGCAGTAGCAGCAGCTACTGCACCAAAATTAACACAAGATACTGACAGCAGCAGCCCAAGATTAACACAAACTACTGACAGTACCTCTATTAATCTCCTTCCCAACTGTAGATCAAACAAGCTACTCCAAAATTTGTGTTGGTCACTGCATTTCTCATCAGTGCAAATCTGCACACTACTGCATACTCATATCCTCACAACAATTCGTAACAGAGGGCCTAAAACACAGATGTTACTAAAAACTGAAAAGCCTACTGCATCAAAGCTACTCCAAATCAGTGCAAATCCACACTGGAGTAATAAAGTTTACTGCAAATCTGCACACTGGAGTAATTCAGATTTACTGCAACTTCTCTAAATCACTACAAATCAGTGACTTGTGAGCATGAAGATTATTCCTCGCCCAGCTCAACTTGAAGAATCAAGATTATTCCTCCCCTAGCTAAAAAAAATGCAAGACTATTGCAATTTGCGACGACTCAGCTCACCCTTGTCTACGGGTCAACGATCCTATTCTGCAAAGAACTTGCAGACATGTCTATGGATCGAGGAAATTTCAGCAGCGCCAGGCCAGGGGAGATGGACAGACAGACAAAGGAGCAAAGCTGTAGTGGAGAAGGGACCTTTTCTTGCATGGTTAGGAGGGGCATCCCAGCGCCGTCGTGGATGGTGCGGCAGCTCCGGATGCTGAAGATGGCGCCCTTGACCTTGAGCACGACGGCGCCGTTGGCATCGGTGATGGCGAAGTCATCGTCGGAGAGGCTGAGCGCCTTCTTGGTCACCGTCAGCGGCACCACGTACGGCGCGCAGAACTGGTGCCCCACCACCGGCAGCGGCGCCGGTGGGGCTCCACATCAAGCGCCGTTGTGTCGCCGGAGTACTTGAGATGCGGCTCCAGATCCTCCCGCTCGGGCTCCAGATCCTCCCGCCGTCGTCTTCACGCCCGCGCCGGTGCCGCTTGGGCTACGCTTCAGCGACTCCTCACGCCTATCCACAAGCAGATCGAGGACCAGGGCATGTGGATCCAGCTCCTCCTCGCCCAGCAGCCATCGCCGACAAATAAAAATGGCAGCTTTGTGTGGTGGGGAGCGGTGAGCGGCGATGCGGAGCAAGATGCCGGCGAGAGGGAGAGAGAGGGAGAATCAACGGGGAGAGAGCGGCGTCGCGCGCGAGAGAGAGAGGCGCCTGGTGGCCGGCGTCGCGCGCGAGAGAGAGGCGAGCGGGGGCGTCGCGCGCGAGGGAGAGAGAGCGGGGGTGAGTGGGGAGAGAGTGGTCGGTGGCGTCGGGCGAGAAAGAGGGGAACGTGTCGGTCGGAGGGGTAGAATGGGAAACTCAGGGAAAATCGTAGCCTACGAAAATTTGTTCGTCGAATCGTTTAACGACATACAATTCAGAACAGAGGGAGTATGTTTCAGTAGCAAACGAGATCATCTTACCTGTGTTGCAGCTGATAAGAAAGAAGATAGAGCTTCAGGTGAACGTCCCTAGGAATTTGTTGGCCTCGAGGATTGTTCCAATAAGTACTTCTGATGACAACATGATGTTGGGCCTCAGGGACATGGTAAGCTACTTATGTTACAATTTTCATCCATGCATACTTGTTTATGTGATTCTTGTACTACCACTGATCCATATATGATTTCTTACACTCATCCTTTAATCCTGCTTAAGTTATAGTACTAAGGGCGATTGTACTTTAACAGGTCTCAAATTTGTGTAGGTAACCAACAGAAATATATTGAAGCACATTGCTATCATCAACTCATCGTCCACTCGTGCCTGCCGGGTCACGTTCTGCAGCAAGGGCGCACGCCGCCGGCACCATATGATAGCTATGGTAAGTGACTATGGGAAAGAAGCAGGGGTGTCGGGATCATCATTGATGGGGTCGTCGGGGAGAAGATGGGGGCCGAGAAGACAGGAACGGGCTATAATTGGCTGTGAAAAGTAGAACGAGAGAGATAGCGATGATGTGGTGCTGCACCATTGCTCTCCTACTACTAGCTGAATTTTGGTATTGTTGCTGCTATTTGAATTTCGCATACACACAGCGAGGTGTTTGATGTCGACCGACCTTGCGCCTGTTGCGAGGGGGATTTCATCGCTTGGGGATCTCCTGGGAGAGGTGCTGCCTGCCAAGGTAACAAGCATCCCTCTCCATGTGCTTGACACTCTGTGCCCGACCCCCAACCTCCCTGGATCCCGGCGCGCCCCTCCCACACACTCCCGACCTCCTCCCGACACACATGCCACCGCCCCTGCTCCTCCCTCCTCCAGGTTCATATGAAGCAACAACACACCATGTTCCTGTTTACAAGTCGGAACCTGGAGAATCCGGAGAAGGAGAGGGAAGCAGGAGGCGGTGGCGCACAAGGTGCAAAGATGCCCAAGGCCGGCAGGCCGCGCACGAGGGGGAATCCGGATCCGGAGAGGCAGAGGGAAGCCAAGAAGAGAAGCCTGGCAGCAGAGGAGGCCTCTCCCGGCGCACTCCATGATCGGGCTTCAGCCACGTTTGCAGCCTTTGAGCGTGGCGATGCACCTCAATCCGAAGCAAAACCAGGTGATTTTTGCCCCATTTCCTCATCACGGCAGATTGTGGCATGCATGTTTGTTGGTGTTTACTTGTTCCTGCTGGACGATTGTTGTTCTACAGATCGTGTCTACAATGTGACTGAGTCCGCAACGGAGGAATCCACTTGTCCACCCATTCCTATGCTCCACGAACCCTACATCCCTGACGAGCTAGCTTCCCATCCGGGCACGCACCACGCCTTCTAGCTTTCCCCAGCCAAATACAATGCATCGTCGTTATGGATCGAGTGTGGAAGAAGAGGTGGTGCCAAAGAGAAGAGTGATGTGCCAATGATGCAGCTCCGTGTGTTGTGGCCATGGAGGGGAGGCCCGGGAGCAGGATGACGCTGCAGGTAGATGAAGGAGGCAGGTGGTGGAGGACGAGCTCTTTGCCGGAACCGCATGGACGACGCAAGCCCCTGCCGGCAAGAGCGTAGTCGTCGGAATCGCGTGGAGGCCGCAAGCCCCGCTGGTGCTCCAAATTTGCAGCGTGTCCTTGACGATTAGGGCGCCATGTCTCATCGATGAACATGTGGTCGTCCATCCCGCTCTACCTCTGATTCGCTTGACATATCGACAAGGTACAATATGTGTAATCCAACCACACATCACATAGTTGAATTCTGAAGCAATTAGCTTGATTACTTGCAGTTCATCTAATTCTCATCTAATGCTGATTAGTTTAAGCGAGTCAACACATAGGACGGAAAGACCCTTTTATAGTTTTCTCAAGGGGAGTGTACCGTGTGCGGGGGCATATATCTGTTCCTTTGTATGGTTGTTTAACAATTTGTGAAATGCTTGTAGTACGATAATCTAGATAGTTGGGATATGTTATAGAAACTGATGTGCCTGGCCTCACATGTACAAGATTTGGTTTATCACCAAGTGTTCTCTTTCCCACTAAATTTCACATCTGCCATCTAAAAAACAAATCCACATTTACCTGATTTCAAGTTCTTATGGACCTTATGGTAAATTATTTAAGTAATTTTAGTCGGCTCAAAAGGCTCCAAGGTTCTTTGTCTATCATTTCCTGTTCAAAACTGACAACAGAACTTTGTGAAGCCTTTCAGTTTGTCTTTGTTCAGTTACTTTACCATTCAGTCTTGATGCCTGAACTATGTGAACATTGTCAGCTTAGTAAAATGGTATGAACTTGTGTGCCATGCACATAGCAGGTCGAAAAACTACCATTGTATTTGCATATACTGCTTGTGGCACAATTTTCTGAAAGCAAGTTGGTGGTCATCGGTCAACAAAAGTTTTCAGCTTTCGGCATAGTGTTAATATTCTTGAATTTATTGTGCTTCTAGAATTATAGATTTCCGAATAATTAGATGGTCAGTTATGCAATACAATATTCCCATAGTATTGAAATCTTCTGTTCTGTAAAGTGTCCTTCAACAAATGGCGCTTGCACTTAATATGGGATACTCCAAATCCATAAGAGCAGGCTATATCTGATATTTTCTCCATACAGAGTCGGGAGTGACTTGATTTATATTTTCCGCTACTTGTCAAGTCCTGGAAATAGCCTCTTACAGAAATGTAGGGAAAGGCTGCGTACTATAGACCCAAAGTGGTCGGACCCTTCCCTGGACCCTGCGCAAGCGGGAGCTACATGCACCAGGTTGCCCTTTCTTGTCAATATGATGGCCCGTTGTAAATAAATGAGGCCTGGCCATCACTTATACTTGGGAACTACTTTTCAGTGATAGTTGTATTGACTAAGGTACTATTTTTTTCTTTCTTAAAGTTTGATTTCTTCAGTGGTGTGTGTTTTACTTTACAATTTTGATAAGATTCCATTGCCAACACACTTTTTTTATTGACAAGGAACTACGGCGGGGCTTATGCCTACCTGAACTATATTCAAAACTATCAGAGTGTATTGCAGATTACAGTAGCCTTAAAGATAAAATGATTTGAACATTTTTTTTCACAATACACAGGTAGTACATAGTAATAGCCCTCTTAATAATTTCTATATAAAAGTACGATTTGAACATTTTGTTGAGTTGTTTTTTGCACCAGATTGTTGGCCATTAACAGTTATCCATGGGACTAAAACTACTTGATCTCAATACATTCACCTCACAACACTTGTTGGCGAAAACATGTGCTATAGCACCAAAGAAGTTGAGGTCAAATTAATGAGGTGATAGCTAAACTCCTTATACTAGATATATTTGTGTTTTTTTGCTTCAAGTATATAGACATATATTCCTTGATCAAAACTCCTTGACACTGCTGCCACTAATTTTCTTTAGGTCATCGACTTGAAGATTGATAAATTTGGTTCTCTTATTATGCAGGAGTTGTGTGATCTGAGGAGAAGCTATTCTGTTGCAAATCAGATAGTTGTTGTACGAATTAAAAGGCACATGATTGTACTATTGTTCTAGGATTTCATTTCTACACGTTCCTAGACCCTAATGTCTACATGAGGTGTGAATTCAACGGATCAGGGAAATCACATTACTAATAGAATGGTAAGTAGAATCACGGTGATTCATACAAAAATTCACGAAATTTATCGTATATCGAATCATATAATTTACCAGCTGCCTCAATGGCTCACACTTTTGCAACTCTTCATATTTTAGAAAATATGACTGAATTTCATAATTGGATCAAATGCAGTCATATGTCTTGTACTTGCTTTGGTTGAATCTGAAATTTTGTCAGAAACATAACTAACCACTTAGATATATAAAGCATTGATCTGTGCAGAACTGAGAGATGTTGTGTTTTTACAGTTCTTACGCTGTTTGATTGAATTTTATTATCCCACATTTTATTTCAGATGCCGCGGCAAAGAAAATACTCTCGGCCTTGGACGATCCATTCACTCGATTCTTGAAAGCATTACCTTTTCTGAAGCAAGACTAGCTAGCACCCGAGGTTCCCTCGCAGGTGTAGGTTTATCCATTGGCTACCCGTTGGAGCATCACTTGCGGTGCTCTTTGTAATGCCACTTGGTGGGTTTTGTAGAAATGACTGTTTAGAGACGTTTTATCTTCATAATTGACAACATAAGAGTGCAAAACATTTGACAGCAGATCTCTTATGGTAAGACCTACCTATTATCCATAATTTTAGTCCATTATATGCGGTCTTAGTGAAAGGGTGTTCCTTTATCATGATTGAAGGTTGCATGACTTCTGCTAGGTGTTTTGATACTCTTCGGTCTCTACTTGAATGTTGCGTACCTAATTTTTTAGTGGCCAACAATCTTGCATTGATTCTTGCTAGGGGTCCTCAAGGAAACTCAATAGATGTCTATTCTAAGTGGAGATTATACCAGAGATGTTGTTTTGAAGTAAGCTCCTACAAACCATTATGTTGTAGTTCTTTCAGAAGTAATGTTTCATTCTTTTACTTGAGACTAGAGTGGTTGATGCTCATTCATCTTAATTTAATACAGAGTATATGCCAGGAGAGAAAGATATACTTGAAACCCGATGAGGTCAATGATGTGGAGATTTTACCAGAGATGTTGTTTTCAAGTAAGATTTTGTGTGAGATTATACCGATCGCACCAGCACGCCACACTGTTACTCCACGGCAAAGGCATTGAGGTAATTTTTCTTTTCTCACCGAAGTAATTTTCCTTTTCTTTTAGCCCACTCCCCCGTCTCTTCCTTTCCTATTCTAATCACACATGGTGAGCGGCGGTTTCGACGGCAACTGGCTGGCTGCTGCTGGCTTGTACGTGTGGAAGGCAGTTTTTCACGGTAGACCAGTGAGCGGCGGCGGATGGGCGCGACCACATGGTGGTTGGAAGGTAGGCTTCGTGGCTTTCAGCCTCGGCCACCGTCGTACCATGATATTGCCCCACCCGGAAAGTCGGATGAAGAGATGGTGGATGGTGAGGACCAATCATTATAGCTGCTGCTCCATTACTTCCGCTCCTTGAAAAGCTCCCTGAGCCCGACCAACAATGGGATCTTCCTCTGAGGTTCACGCTACTCCTTGTCCAGACTGATCCCGGAGAGGAGAACAAGCCTCCGAGCACGTGCTCGTCAACTCCATGCCGGCCGCTCCAAGCGACATTGCTTCGTGTCTTCAAGGCAGGCACTGAGATAGCCGTTGCAGTGAGCTATGGTGTGTGGACTCTGCGGCCAGATGGGATTCAGAATCCTTTTCCGTGGTGAGATAACCCTGCCACCACGCATATGCCATTGCATATAAGTGAATCTGTTTTGTAGAAATCAATCTTGCACGTTGGTTAGCTCCATAATTTATTTTATTACGTAGCAGACTGAGTTGCTCATAGCCTATTTGCTGGAACGCCAACGAGGAGTCATTTTTCCATCTCCACAAATATTCTTGGGCTCTTCAAATTAATTGCTTATTAATCCAACTACCGTTTTCAAGATTAGTTTGTTTATATAATATTTATTTTTGTACCAGTGTTGATCAAGTAGGTTATTATTGTGAGGAATCAGCAGTAGGATGCACATGTATTTGTTTCTTGCCACTGGTTGCAAAAGCCTAAAAATGATATGTTTTATTCATCTCTTAACAGTAATACAAGTATTTTGTTTATTTCCTACTCCCTTTTAGTGATTACTGATTAGTCACTCTTAAAGGTGGATGCACATGTATAATAGGTGTGTCATGGCTGCATTTCGCGGCCCGTGACTACCGGAAAGTAATCTCCTTTGGATGATTTGTATTTCTTTTTCTGGAATTTGTACTTAGATAGCACATCCAAGGAAGGAAGGAGATTGACGTCAGCAGCTCATGAAAGCATGCATGCTCTTCACCAAGAGAGGGAAGGGCATCTTTTTCTTGGGTTGCAGTTTCCACCTTGTTGTTGGGTGAGGTGAGTCATGATTTCTCTCCTCCCGATTCATTTTTTAGTCCTTTGTAACTACAGAAATTTCCTAATCTGTGTGATCCATATGTATGTAAAAAATTATGATTAGGATCCCTCTATTTGATTAATTTCTAGAGTTACTGAACTATAATTTCTGTTTTGTGCTCATGAATTGCATACTTTGGAGGTTTATTCGATTTAGAGATAGCGACACACACACACACACATGTGGAGTAGGTGGCTGCAATGGATTTTATACTACGGTAAGTGGGGTTCAGTCACCACACTTATGATCTATAAGAGAAGCTGCGATTTTGGCAATAGATACGTGAGAAAGTAGTGGTTGGTGTTGGTTTAATAAATTATCAAATGTTTTGCCAATAACAGAAAATTACCTTCCTCGTAAATTTATTGTCCTTCTGTTTCATGGTCCAGCTGGTTCGTTGTTTGTCAGAGCTCTTGTGGATAATCACACATGGGGTGCATGGCAAAATTAGGACAGACTGAAGGCAGCGGATTCCGTGTTGGCCGTGCACTTTGAGGAGAAGACATTGTCTTTGTATAAGTGCCCCTACAATCATCTCTTTACAGCAGAGATAAGGCCTTCAGGTAGGCTAGACCAAGTGTCATGCACTTATGTATCTGTATTTGCGATGGTCTTTTTAGCATTCTTAATTGATGACATTTCTGAAGGGAGATGATCCTCATCATTTCATAGTTATTTTTTGTACTGTTGTAATCTCAAATTTCACATTCGAACTTAACTGGTTTAGCTAGACCGACCAAGGTTGATGCATCAGTACAGTTCTGAAGATGGAGCTGTGGCAGTTGGCGGCGACGGCCTCTGAGAGCACGCCGGACCGGTGAGATCCATGCCCGGCAGGCATCCTAGAATGGGTCCTCAGGTCTTAGATGTTAGGTTTGGCTGCAATGTCTGTTTGGTATTAGGCAGGCTATCTGCGTCCCTTCATCAACTAGATAGGTGTAGCGGCAGTTTGTTGCTTAGACGGCGGCTTTAGTCTTACTGTGGTATTACTTTGTAAGGTCTTATGAGAATAATTAATAAAGTGGCCGTATGCATCACCTAGATGCAGAGGCCGGGGGTCATCCTCCTTTTCAAAAAAAATAATTTTGGAAGAAAATTTTACCTTTACCTGCCCTCCATAGAATCAAAGGTTCAGGAGGACTTTTGTTGCTCTAATGCTTCTTCGATGACCATCTTGCCGTTCTTCCTTGTAGATAGATATGGCCGCATAAATCACACCGATCCTTCGCTAGGTCCAACGTGCCCCGCACCGGCCTCAAGCACGTGAGACACTAATACCTTGTGTTCTAACTGGTTACCACAATCAAATCCATTTTTGCCCAGTTAAATTAGTCAGCTCATTTTGTTGATAACAGAGTTGCATTGGTAATATATACTGAACTGTCTTTGGCATTCTGTTTTACAATATATTCTAATTGTCTGGATTTTTGCAACATTTTTGGTGTGTAGATTTTAGGGACATTAATGTAGTGCTAATGCCTTCCGTGCAGGCTATTCAGTCAGCGCATATTCTGTCTTTTGGCATGTTTATGCTTGCTCTTGTGCTCATGTAATCGTGACCTGTAATCAGTCCATGATCCTTGTGTGACCAGAAGTTGGGCATAACTACATTGTTACTGAGAAGATGCGAATATTAACTTAGGGATCGGAGCTGAAGCTCTTGCCGATAGCAAAGATATGAAGTATGTGCTCTGTCTTATGTTTGCAAGTATATTGATGTCACTTCACATCTTTCCCCCGTATTGGGCAGTTGCTTCAGAATGGAGTCACTCCTACGTGTACTGCCGCTGTAATCACACAACATGAATTTCCCCTTTTTGTGATCTGAAATTCTGCCAAGAAACTTGTTGGATTAACTATGATTTTGTCCTATTTACTACTAACATTTATTATTATCTCTCAACATATTCTTGCACCTATCTAGGGCAGTCGAAGAAGAGAGCTTCGACTGAGAAACAACGTGTTGAAGCAATACCTCTTGTTGAACCACCCAAAACCAAAGAAGCCTCTTAGATTGCAAGAGGCCTTTTGTGTTTAGTACGAGACTTGGCATAAAATACCCAAAATATCAGGAGCACTATGTATTGGGCAGACCTGAAATACTAATATAAGCATATCCAATTTTTCCTACGATGGACGTAAACCACGTCTCTGGCTTTGCAAGTCCAAGGCTCCAAGCTAGGCGTTATTTTTCATAAAGTTTCTATCGATTTCTAAACAAAATATTTCTATTAGCGTAACCCTACCTGGCTACCTCCATCAGCCGGAGGCATTCCTGGAGTCAAGGCAAGCATGTTGACCAATTGACATAAATGTGCAATGTAAATTTACCTCGGCACTTTTTTTTGAATGTGATGGGCGTTGTATGATACGTCTCCTCCGCACCTTAAATTTACGTCGTATTAGATTAATATTAAAAGGCCCGTAGCAATGCACGGGCATTCTACTAGTTTCTTTTAAATGCGAGAAGGACTAATTATGGTATTTTTGGTAAACCAAACTGCAGTTCATCATAGGGATTCAGCTTGTACTCAGACAACAGACTGATCCAATTTTTTCCAGTAATATAATTTATGGACAATGCCTTCGTTACTGACACGACATAAGAAGTGAAACCTGCAAGCCATCGTAGAGCAAACCAAATAGTTTATTCTG
The DNA here is from genome assembly GCF_018294505.1 of Triticum aestivum. Classification (NCBI taxonomy): domain Eukaryota; kingdom Viridiplantae; phylum Streptophyta; class Magnoliopsida; order Poales; family Poaceae; genus Triticum; species Triticum aestivum. The sequence goes on from NC_057807.1 coordinate 249,441,314, forward strand.
TGATGAATGTCACATGGCAAAACTTGCATCGTAAAATTGCAGGAAAAGAAAGAAAACATGACATTAAATCAATAAGATTTAGACAGTAAATCAATAAGATTTACTTGATGTGACACGAGTGAATCCTTTCCAGGAAATCACTATGTTGAAGTACTAAACAGAAGATTGATCGTCCAACTACGCGTGGCATGCAGGGCCCCCTCCTACTCCCACAAGCAGGATAGTCCAAAGGTCGTGACAAATCATATGGACCGAGCATCCATGGGACTGGAAATCCCGGTGGGTGCGATAAACCCTACAATGCATACATATATTGGAGTGTAACCATAATTGATAAACCGTCCTCAAAAAAAATATGATCTGGATACTTCAAAATATACAGACTGAATTGAGTGGACAGACATTAACATAGACCATTCTCAGGACTGACCACACACCAAAAGCGGCAGTACTAATAAACAATACAGGGTTCACAAACACAAATCAAGTACTGAACAATAGTACTTACTATAGACAAGCAAAGTTGCACTAACTAAACTCTGCAGACTATTTCTTGCCACCAACCTATGGGATGAACCCCGCATAACTGACTAGGCCATCGACTTCGTGTGAGATGTCTACATGCACCATCACCATCTTGTAAACCTTGGAGAACCTAACAGAGTGGTCTTTCCACTCATAAACATGATGATGAAGACAGGCCGCATCAGATTTGTTTGGAAGCTTTACAAGAACCACACCCTTCGTAATCGAAGGCACAACTAGGAAACTGTTGTGGTCAAGTACATCCTCGAGAACACGCCTGACAACAATGCTACAGGAAAATACTAGTTCAGGACACGTGACGACAAGGACACAGCAGCTGGATAGTTCAGCAGTAGAACTCATCATCAGGTCTTCCAGTTCACACGGCATGACTTTGAGAACTTCATCTCCACCGTGGACCTGGTTCTAATTCAAACAGAAACCATATTTTATTACTACCTCCGTTCAAAAATATAAGATGATTTTCGATATTATACTCCATATATGACTACATATACGCACAGAAATGAGTGAACAAAGACACTAGAACATGTCTTCAAAGGCATGAGAGCAAAGGGATTACATGCAATATCCATAACACAAGTTACTGAGGCAAATATACCCTCTTAAAAGGTAGCATTGATGTTCATAAAGTACACCCTCCATCCCAAAATTCTTCTTAGATTTGTCTAGATACAGATGTATCAAGTCACATTTTAGTATTAGATACATCCGGATACATCCGTATCTAGACAAATCTAAGACAAGAAATTTGGGACAGAGGGAGTAGTTGAAAGTAATCTATAAGAAATCAGTGTCAACCTCTCGCATGTTTTGGTCAAAAGAGGAATTTAGAACCGTCATTTGGCACACTAAAATCACATGCAAGATCACCCAGAAAATTGTACTACTAGTGCTAGTACTGCGTGTTAGATGAAAAAACACGATCAAGATTGAGAAAATGATCGTCAACAAGAGACATTACCTGAACTTGCTTAATGATGGATCCCGGAGAGGGGGGCTTGGACAGGGCGATGGCTTTGAGCTTGTCTGAGGTAGTCTCGGTGGGGTGCTTGCACTTCTTCGTACCATGAGCCTCGATGGTTTTGTCCAGAGCCATAGACAACACGTCGGCCGGTGCTCCTGCGTCCATCCAAGAGGGGAAGCTGAGAGAGAAGAGTGAAAGGAGGAACGAGATGAGGGAGAAGCGAAGCGAGTGGGGGTTTTCTTCAAGAGAGGAAGGTGAGAGAGAAGAGTGAAATGATGGTTGCTTCGTCCGTCCAACTTACTGCTGGAAAGGAGGGGGTTTTGTGATTTGACGGCTCATTGGGCATTACTGCGGCGGTTCGATCGGGGTAGTATACCTTCACTCTACTACGGAGTAATTTAGTGCATGGCTGGTGGACCCAAGTGCTGGCTGTCCCACACGTCGGCGAAAGTGAGTAATTTAGTGCATGGCTGGAGGAGGATCCGCACGGAAGAGCGTGTCCACTGTTTTTCATTCTGAAGAAAAAAATGATTACAGCAAGCGTTTCCACTCTTACGACGGAGGAGTGCGAAACACGGCAGCCAGTTGAACATACACAGTGCTCCTACTACTAGGCATGTGCAGTGGTTCATACGTCAGTACTACACAATCTTGTTGCTAGTGTAGTAAGATATGACGATAACAAATGATGTTGTGCGCATGTCAACTACTCCTATATGTAACATAGTACCGCTTTTTCGACTATCCGGTCAAGAATGAACAGTGAGATCAATGTTAACGGAACTAGGTCCATAGCGCACGGAGACTACGGTGCTATAGTACTCCACGAAACATGAACCATATGAAGCACAAATAGTGTTAGGCAGGGTGTATGAAGGGTGCACGGGATGGGAGCAAAAGTTCCCTTCTTGACCCACTTTTGGGTGTTTGGCAGAGTGCATGAAGGGTGCATGAGTCCACACTAGTAGGTTGACAAAAATACACGAAGAGGAAACAACTATTGAGATGAGAATGCAACCAAACACACTCACATGCTTTGTGCTACAATAACTGATCTGCATCGTCTGAGTTTGATCCAATGGTCATGTTGTACCGAGAAATGGACATGCCCATGCAGAGGGCACCTAAACACCACCGAACTCCCTCTGCTTCTCGAGGCGCACGATGTTGGTAATGCAGGGTGCAACCGCCCGCAGAGCCCGCTCCCGGTCGACGGGAGCTAGCTCGTCAAAGACGGCGTCCAATGGCATGAATGGATTCCGGTGACGGATCCCTGAAAGGATTCGCCCGACAACAGCGACGGCAGCCCGCAACGCCTCCTTGTCCAGCTCATCCCCCACCATCGCGCGGAGACGGCTCAGCTCCTCGGAGATATAGGTGAAGAAGGAGACCAGGTCAGGAAGCTGCAGCTCGTTCAAGTCGACCGGGTGGTCAAACAGGTTTAGCCCGATGGTGGCATCGTCGCGCTGGCACGACGGTAGGCATCGCGCAGCCGCAACACTTGCGTGGCAAGTGGCAACTTGGTTCACCAAGTGGCTGAGGCGATCCTGGACCTCGTCGCGATTGGCCCGCTCGCGCTCCAGCTAGCTCCTCTGATGGCCTATCGTTTCTCCCGCTTGCTGCAGCAATGCTGCCGATGCCTCGAGCATCTTTGTGGTGGACGCCTGCCGCTTTCAAAGCTCCGTGAACTCCCGCACATAACGGAGGAGCATGGCACTCCTCTCCTCCTTGAGCTCACGGAGCTCCACATCCTTGGCCCTGAGCTCCGCATCCTTGGCATGGAGCTCCTGTGTCAGGTGCCTCACCTCGGACTCCGTGATCTGCTGCGCCGCCATGGCACTAGGTAGAAGCAATGGGGAGAGGAAGCAAAGGGGGCGAAACGGCTGAAAGGCAATGCAATCTACAGGAAGGCGGAGGGAGCGGGGAATCTTTGGGTTTTCACCACAGCAAAACATCAGTCGACGACTTCTCACATCAGGGAGCAGTGGGTTTTTACATGCGGAGTCATCGGGACTAATTGCTGCCATGCCTGCTCCCGTCAATCAAAAAATTAAAAATCCTGCCGCGCCTGCTCCCGTCAATCAAAAAATTAAAAATCCTGCCGCACCCAAACACCAGAGCAACGCCGTGGTGGATATTTAAATTTACATGCCGGCAAGTAGATAAAAAAAGGGGTGAAAAAACAAATGTGGTGGCGGCCTAGCTAATCGGTCGAACTAGCCCAACTAGCTAGCCACCGTGCTTCACAGATGTACTCGGCCGGAAAGGTGGTCTTTCGTGATTTGACGACTCATTTACTTGCTTCAGCGCTACGAACGAGGAGGACCCAAAAACGCGCGGTAGGGCATCCCACGTCAGGAGGAATATATGCGTGCACCACCCGGGAGGACCCGGAAACCGCGCGGTAGGGTGTGCCACGTCTCAGCACGGAGGAAAAATGTGCGTGTAAAAATATACTGTATCAAACGTAGTACCTATGGTTCGACCTCGGGACCCAACCAGTCGGTCGAAAACACCCCACTACCCACACAGCTTCATCACGCAAACGTGGCACGGAGGATAGATGTGGTTAGCTCCGTCTCGACCAGCCACAACGTCTCTTATTCTAGGCGATTCTTCTATTTTCCAAGCTTTTTTTAGTTGTAATAACACCACGACAAGCTAGCGCCGCTCTTCGTGTGTGCCCGTGCAAAGGTTAGACGATGGAGAGAAGAGAGATTGAGATCGCAGACCTGGGACCCACCAGTAAGTGAGACAACGGTCATGCACGTGTTGACGAGGCACTCCCTCTACTCTACTCAATGCAAGTACTGTATAAAATCAAGTTATGGGACAAAGCCAACAACCGTTTGTTTTTTCAGGCTATCGACTTACGCTTTGTAGTCCAGGTGAATCTCGTCTTTCAGATTTGTTAGTTTTAGGTCCAAATTTGATTAATGACAAGTGGGACCCCCGTGTGTTGTTCCGATATTTCAGTGTAGGATGGTTTTTTTGAACAAACACTTTGCATGGTTAGACAAGTAACGACACGAGTTACACATATTTTGCAAGTTTACGAACAAAAATGACAGCGGCATAGAATATCACATCCACCCCGCAGCTTAGATACTATGGTGATACGAGTTTTTACACCATTGGAAGTGAGACCCAATGGCTTGGGAGTAGTGTTTGTAATTATGCGCAATTTCTAAACTCTCCAAAGGTTTTTTTGCAAATAAAACATTCAGGCCTCGTGTGTGTCGCTGCACCTTCGATCCAACGGCTCCCCGGTGCTCATATTAGGTGCTCCCCGTAGCTTAATTACCCACTACGGTGATATGAGCATCTGGGTTGTATGATCAGTGATCAGATGGCACATGCGTAGTACTTGTACATTCTGCGCATTTCCCAAACTCTATCAGCCGTATATTGCAAAAACATTCAAACCTCCTACTGTGGGCCGTTAGATCTCAGTGAACTCGTATCACCATAGAATCTACGGTGCGGGAGCACCTTATACTCTCCCGTGCGAGAAAACATAAGGTGCTATCGCAGCTTGGATGCTACGGTGATACGAGCTTGGAGGTCGTTTGATCTGAGATCCAATGGCATTTGAGCAGTCTTGTGCTTGTAAGGAGTGGCTGAACTCTTTTGGGGCTTTTCTGCAAAAAAACATTCGAACCACTGAGGAGGTGTTGGATCACAAATCCAACGCCTCCGAAGAGCTTGTATCACCAAAGCATCTAAGGTGTGGTAGCACATGATATTCTTACATACAGGAGAATATGATGTCCTCCTTCATCTTAGATGCTACAATGATATGAGCTTCGAGGTCGTTGGATATGCGATCAAAGGGCATCTAAGTAGTTTTTGTACAAATTGTGTGCAATTCTCAAACTCATCAAGGTTTCTTGCAAAAAAATTAAGACACATCATGTGAGCTACTATATCTCAGATCTACAAGCTCCAAGCAACTCGTATCGGCATATAGCATCTAAGGTATGGGGGCACATGATATTCTCCCGGGGAGGAGGAGTGGGGGGTGCACAACCAATCGGTGGTTGGGAGGGTGGGGACAAATATAATCTAAACAACCCTAAACAGAGCTCCACAATTTTATCTAAGGTCGAGGGGTTGACCCCCGACAATCATAGCTCCTCCTAAACACAACATTTGCATGTACTATAGTACTAGACTTAATATTCATGTTCAGTTTCATGTTCATTTTAAATATTGAACTGAGGACCATGGATGTCTTCCATTTTACTCCCTTCGTTCCTAAATATTAGTCTTTTTAGAGGCTTCAAATGGACTGGCACATATAGATGTATATAGACATATTTTAGAGTCTAGATTCACCCATTTTGCTCCGTATGTAGTCACTTGTTGAACTCTCTAAAAGACTAATATTTAGGAATAGAAGGAGTATTTTTGAATTCGTGTCATACATGCGTGGTTTGGAAAATAGATGCACTATACTTATTGGATTGTTGTTGTGTTCGTGCGTGTGTGTCTCTGTGTGTGTGTGTGTGGTCATATGCTTGATACATACAAAGTTTTCTCACCTCCATATTGCTCATCTTTTAAATTTGAATTTGCATTAGAAAACTTACTAGGGATACCATGAAATGTGAAATCCACATTGAGATCACTATATCACAAACTCACTCTAATTCAACAACTCTTCATAAATCAATTACCACGTTGAGATTAGTATTTGCAAGGAAAATACGGGTATTGTAATACACATAGATTCGTTCGGCAATTTAAAAGGTTCCTTTCGTATTCTCGAATGGTAGGACCCAACGGCGTACCAGCCAGACCTTGGCTCGTGTTGATCCTAAAAAAAACCGGGCTCGCGTCCTTCGGTGGCGTGCGTGGTATGCACATTAGGCAACCCCGACCAGTTGAGCCTCAGCGTTTCAAGTCGAAATATCTGGCGGCCAGAATTCCAGCCCTAGGAAATTCCCCTCATGTCCCCGGTCCATAATGAATACCGATGAACAACGGAGGGATGCTTTAGTAACTAGACAACGTTACCTACCGTGCCGAGCACGATTCAATTCCCTCGGTCGCCGCTCGTCAAGGTCACCCGTCAACTGCATTGCCTAGTACTACTACTACTACTACTACTACTACTACTACTACTACTACACCAGGATGAGCACAGAATTGAGCCCGTTTGTTCGTGCCTAGTACTTGAGTTAATATATCAGACAATGCACTGGTACGGAGGGATTATCCTTTTACTCTGCATATATAACTTGTCTGAAGTCTAACTAAGCAAAATGTTTGACCAAATCCTTTCTTAAGAAATACAACAGGACAGATGTACGGCTTGAAAATTTATTGCATGATGCAGGTTATGATATTGTTTCGAATCCTGGATCTTAAATTTCAGAAAATCCAAAAGTGAGCATAAATTCTTGAAACTGAGCATGGTCACGTGATATGGCACAAATATTACTTCGTAAGCTTTTTCTTCAATTCGAGACAAGCTGCTTATGACAAGTTGCACAAATGAAGAGCCAAGGTATTTTGGAACAAAGACATGTCACGTTAAGGCGAACGCTTTCACTATTGAAACCATGGGCATTTACGTGCCGCCACGAGTCCCCACTTCTCATCGGCAGGTGCGGTCCCAGCAAGCATGTGAGTCGACGGGAGGCGTGCGAGCAGACCGCTGCGCCGGCTGTTAGGGGGGCATGCGAGCAGACCGCTGTGCAGACTCACCGGGAGACGAGCCCTTTGACCAGGCTCCGCCGCCCACCGTCGTCCCAACTGCTCCCACTTTTGATGTCGCTAGCACCACAGTTTAAAATCAACCCCGCACTACCCGGTATCGCTACAATCCCCTCTCTTCCTCTCCAATTCTCCTGTCGTCTACCTCCAACTAGCCTGACCTAAATGTACGCCATGCCGCATCACGATGGTCTGTCCTTAGTGTTCTAGTTTCCTGAGGAAGACACCCAGCTGGAGTCTCAAGAAGATAAGGCGCTTTGGGACGAGCTTGAACTGGCCTTGCGGGAAGACGCCGCGCCTATCCCCGCTCCCGTTCCGGCTCCCGTCGCCCCGACTGCACCAGCGCCCATCCTCATGGCATTGATGGGCTGGGAGCCGCACATTGTCGCCGAGCTTGATGCCACGGGGTTCCACGAGGTCCCCGTCGACTTTCACGCACCCGTGCACCTGCTAGCGCATGTGCTTGCGCATGCACTGATGCACACGCCCGTGCCGGTGCCCATGCACCTGCCAACGCATGCGCCTGCGCGTGCACTAATGTGCGGGCTTGTGCCGGTGCCCATGCACACGAATGTCTCCGCCACGCCGTTGACAGCGCTTGTCCCCGCGCGGGTGCCAGTGCCCCCCTCAGCGGCATGGATGGCCGCCGTCGACCGCTTCCTTGCACCAACGCCAGTCGCCTCCTCCCGCCAGTTGACTCGCTCCAAAGTCCAGAACATTTTGGCCTTCCTTGAAGTTAGGACAACGTCCAGGAGTACGCCAATAACAACACAAGACGCTGCCGTTGCCGTCGGTCAGTGGCACGATGACACACAGAGCACGGCAGAGGAGCCGCTTCCCACTGCCAGCCGCCGCCGCGTAATCTAAATTTGCCATGAAAAACGTTCGGATTGCCATGCTTAAAATCCGAACGTTTATCATTTCCATTTATTTTATATTGATCGTCGTATAATTTAAAGTTGGAGTCAGACTGAATGAAATGTATGGTTTGATCGATTGAATGTTCTGCTAGAGCCGTATCAAATTAAATATAAAACATCATCAAGCCACATGTATTCCTTGTCATCCAACGACCTAGACTGCTTCAATGTCGAGCGCTCAACACGTTTAGCGTGTAGTTAATTTCATGCCAAAAATAGTGCTAATCACAAGACAACACGCAAATAATATCCTAGTAGTTAATATTCGCATGCACTTAATATACTTCCAAATTAACGTGCATTGCACGTACACACTGACTAGTGCTGCTAGTATGTGAAACTAGTGTCGTGACTTGTGAACGCGTCCAGATATGGTCAACGGCAACATCGCCCGCGAGTTCTTCCTGTTTGCCCGTGCGTCTAAACGCAGAAGGGGATGAGAGAGAGAGAGAGAGAGCACACATGGAACCCACCACTAAGTGAAGGCGAATAGTACTAAAAATAATATTACATATTACCCATTAATTAGGCTGTGGTACTAAAAATAATATTACATATTACCCACTATTCTACGTATGTTGCCTATTGACGTGCGGCTTGAAGGCCTAGTCGCATGTTCGATCCTCGTCCTTTATTTTTTAATTTTTATATGGGTCCAAATTTGTTTCATGACATGTGGGCCCCTCGATGTGTAGTTTGTAGCACTTTAATGTGTGGGTCGAAATTTGTTCCATTCCAAGTGGACTATCGGTGTGTAGTTTTGTAGCTTATTTATAATAACTAAAGAGAACAACGTAGTTTTTCAATAATACCATGGTGCGACGTTGAAGGCGAGAAAGGATGTGCGAGAGAGCGATGACCGAGCCAGAGGGAAATCAACTAGGGGAGTTGCATGGGTTGCAACGGTGTTTGGAGTAGTTGTGGGCCGAATGCTATGAAAATATAATCTAAACCGACCGGAATAAATGCCTACACAAATTAATCCAAGGTTGGAGTGCCCCTCGCAATGTAAATAGCTCCGGCTTTGCGAGGGATGGAGAGGTAGTAGCTTCAACGCGTGGAAGATATGGTGTGAGAAAGCAAGGTCAATCGAGAGACATATATATATAGAGACAAAGTGAGTGTGGTCTGACATTCATTGAACAAATATATATGCTCTGGAGAGATATTGTCCGATTGAGCTTTTGGCAAGGGTGAGGGCTGTAAGGTAGAGCTTGAGATATGATTCAGTCACAGACGTGTAGATATATTTTGTGTGTGGGAGGAAGCAAGGTCAACCGGTCACATAGGGTCGTCGGGCGATCGAAAGAGTGAGACGGGTTGGAGAGAGTGACCTAAATAGACGATGTGCGTGAGAGAGTATACAATGTGAATAGGTCGAATTGGGCTCAAACATGGTGATATATCGTTTTTGCCCGAGAAAGAGCGAGGTCAATCAAGACATACAGAGAGAGAGAGAGAGAGAGAGAGAGAGAGAGAGAGATAGATATTGAGTGAGCATGGCCCACCATGAGGTCGAAAGAGTGACGTCGGCTTGGATGGACTGGCCTAGATAGACAATCTGCGTGAGAGAGTATAGAGTGTGTCGATCGAGGCCCGAACAGGGAGATATATCATTTGTGTGTGAAAGAAAACGAGGTTAAACGAGACTCAGATAAAGAGAGCGAGATTGAGCGAGTGTGGCCCGTCGTGCGGAAGAAAGAGTGAGACAGTCTCGAGGGAGTGACCTAGATATACAACATGCATGCGTGCGCACGAGAGGTTGGGGGGGCTAGATAGGCAATGCATGTATTTAGCGTGAGAGGGTGAGAGGGAGAGGGAGAGAGAGAGAGAGATAGAGAGCTCGGCATGGGGTGCAATGGCGGGTGTGGGAGGTAAATACATTTGGTAACAGAGTGGAAAAAGGGGTTGTGTAGTTGAGAGACTTAGAGATCGAAACATGGAGAGAAAGAATGAACGTGTGTTGGAAACCGATAGCTTCCTAAGGTGGTTAGGAGAGGAAGATTGACCTATACAGGAAGTATGTAGCATTTGTGCGGGGGGGGAGGGGGGCTAAAAACAACATTGAATGTACATAGTACGAGACTTAATATCGATGTTTCAATTCGGTGTACATTGTAAGATTTGCACCGAGGACTAGGCATACGGGTAATTATTTCGAATTCCTGCCATACTAAGTTTCGAAAAGTTGACATTGACTCATTTTGTTGTGCTATTTTGTAGGTCATATGTTTGAATCCATCCAAAAGTTTTCTCACAACCATGGTGTTCATCATATACATATGAATTTGTATTAAAAAAGTAGCATGGATACAGTGAAATGCGAAATCCACGTTAGAATTGGAGATCACTACATGAAACACACTCTAATTCAAATAACTAACTATGTGACACACACTCTAATTCAAATAAATAATTATGTGACACACACTCTAATCCACGTTAGCGTGGGTATCGTTTCGATTTTTTTTCAAATAAATCCTCATTAATTAATTTATAGTACTCCCTCTATTCACTTTTATAAGACCTTGAAGACATTTCAGACAACGTGCAAAACAATTCATTTTAAGTTGTCTGAAACGACTTACAAAATTGAACGGATGGAGTATCTCATTTCGAATGAGTAATTATTGCAAGGAAAACACGGGCATGGTAATACATACAGATTCATTTGCAAATGAAAGAAGATTCGTTTGCATTCTCAAATGCAGGCGCACCAGGCAGACCAGGGTCGTGTCGGGGTGGACGCTACTTCGGTGCCTTAAAGGCAACTGCCCTTGGGTGACTGACATGTGGGCCAGCCACCTGTTGGGCCCACATGTCATGGACACAAAGGCAGGTGCCTGAAGGCACCGAAGCATAGTCCTGTCGGGGTGGTCGCGTGTGTCGGACGGACGCGTAGCACCCAGCCACCCACCCCCTCCCCCCTAAAAAAGGACGACGACAATATATGTTCGCGCTTCCACGTTTCGGATTGAACTATCTGGCGGCCCCAATTCCAGCCCTGCAAAATCTCTCTTCTCCATCGTCCCCTTCTGCGCCCAGATTGCTCAAATCCCTAATTCGCCGCCAACCCTCGAATCGCCCCTCGTCTCGTCTCTTTCCCCACCGTTCCCCACTTCTGTGCCGGACGACGACGACGAAGACAACGGTCGCGCTTCACCACCGCACCGGAGCTACCTCATCTACGCCCTCGTCCACCGCACCGGGTGGTCCGCCGAAAACATCGGCCACCGCAACCAATGTGCCTCATAGACACTGAGTTCCACCGCATCAGGTGTGCTTCACCGATGCCGTCTTCCACCTCACCGGGGCTACTTCACCGAGCACATCGTCGCACCTCCGTCCCCCGAGGCCGTTGGGGCTTCACCAATGGTCTCGGCCACCGCATCGTAGCGCTCCGCTGCCACTCAAGATCTGCATCCGTGCGCAGCCAGCCAACGCCAGTGCATCACCCTCAACGGCTCTGAAGTGACCCGCACTCTAGCTAGGCGAGCATGCCCAAATGCCGACCCGAACTAGGTATCCACACATCAGTCCCTTGTGCACTGTTCCGATGATGTTTGGATATCCTTTCACTGCTCTCTTAGCTTACACGCCTATGCAACTCTGACTTTAACTCTTATTTCTTTTGGAGATATCATCTGAAATAAGCAAATCCATTTTTTTACTGAAGCATGACGGTGCTACGGGATCTGGTACACATCCTGCACACCCGTATAACCTTGTAAGTATCTGTCCTCCGGTACAACATCAAGGTCGATTCCTCTTATTTGATCAACCATTCGCCGTGTCAAAAATGCAGAGGGGGATGCAAGGAGCACAAGGTCTGCACATCCAAGCAAGTGGTAACATGGACTTGTACATGGAACATCCCAAGCGCAAGCAGAGCTACAGCGAGCCTGTACAACGAGCTAGCGTAAGTCCCTGCATTTCATTTAATTTGTACTGGCATTCGTGTATGATTTGTGTGCAGTGGCTGATCCACGAATTCAAGTTACCAGGGGCGAACATTTAACTTAAAAAATACGAAGGCACTTGCACTCCGGAAATCAACATAACTTGAGAAATGTGAAGCTACATGCACTTTGAAAACCAGCTAATGATCCAAAGTAGTTCAGATTATAAACACTAAATGATGCAAGCACCGAAAAACACAAAATGCAACATGGTGTACAAGGACTACAAACATGGTCTGTACCTGCTTGAATTATTCGTTCTCTGGCTGAAAATATCAAAGTGTAATTGCACATATAACCAGTGTGCAAACTGCATATCAATATATCTATCCTGCACAAGTATGCCAATAGTTTCAAACAACAGATTAGAAAAGTATTTATGCTATGTTGTCATGATACAGGGACTTTCATGTAGATGGCCTCGACGTTTCCTCAAGCTATGAAAATGCACTATAATTTTCTTGTCATCAATGCCTGCAAATCTCTGTCTCTCTCAACATAGTAGATCATCATTAGACACTAAATCCTTCAATGAGCTTGCAAAATGCTTGCATTAGATCCCTCATTAGACACTATATGTTCATCACCAGGAGCATGTAAAATGTTTGCATCAAATCCTTCATTAGCAGTCTGTTAATTAGACACTTCAGGCTCAAGAACAACATGAGCTTGTATGTTTGCACTGGAAACTTGATTAGATACATTAGATTCAGTCAGTTCCGTATTGGTTGGGGGAGTTATAAAATAAGTAGAAATTGGTTTCATTTTCTCATAGATTCCCTACATACAAGCAGTTTTACAACACCGTCAGGTTTAACTATTGGCCAGAAATTGAAGAGTTGAATTAGATATAATCAGGATGTGATGTACCTGCTCGTTGCGCATGCTACTCTTGCAAGCTGCGACTGTCCATTTGCGCAAGCTCGATGCCATGCCCATGCTGCCACTGCTGCCTCCCATGCAGGCTACACCCAGGGTTGGATCTTCATGTTCTTGTCCTTCCGTTCGCTTGAAGCCCAGTGACCGCCCTCCAACGAGGGCGCGAGGAAGTGTTGTGTTGGTTTGTCCAGCGGCGGCTAGGTTAGGAGCGAACCAGACTGGAGGCTGGAGTGAATGAATTGGGATTTTTCCTGTTGTCGATCGATATGGGAGGCGCTCGTTTGGGCCGCGAGCCTGCTATAGGGCCTGCCTTGCACTTATGTTATTGGCCCATCCGAATTGAAACATTTTATTTGTTTTTTACATTGCCTGCTCGTGCATTGGGACGAACAAAACTAGCATGGGCCAACTTGGACGACTCAAACTAGGTGCACACTTTCCAGCCACCTGAGGCGGCCGCCCATACCAGCCCCTATGGTGGTGTCACATCCTAGTTAGCCATGCATTAGAGTGTTGCATCATGTTTACTCTTTCACCAGAAACTTGAAATGGGGATCTGTGAAACCCTCAGAATCATTTTGAAAATGACCCAAATAAAAATTTCTCCAAAAGGGTCCAAGAAAATGCTCATGTTGCTCTCTGAAAATATTGGACAGAGATAAAAATCAAACCAATATTTTTAAGAGCTCATAGGTATTTATTTTGGGCATTTGGAATTAATGCATAAATATTTGCATTGGAAATATATTAATTATATATATTAATATATGTCCAAATATTATGCCATATATAAAGGAGCTCTGGAATAATATATCTAGCCCCTGCAAAAATTGGCATAAGTTAAATAAATGATTTAATATATTATTTAAATCAAAACAAATGTCAGAAATTAGAAAACAGAAAAAAATAAAAGGGGGAGAAGCTTACCTGGGCTCCTCCACTGTGCGGCCCAGCCAGCTGGCTGGCCCAGCCAGCAGCCGGCCCAGCCCACCTCCCTCCTCTGTCGTCTTCGTCCCGACAGAGGGAGGGGAGTGTGGCCGGCGCGCGCGCGCGCCACCGCGCCACGCCACCTCTCTCCCTGCCTGCCTGCCCTCCCCTCCTCGCCTCGATGCCCCTGGACGACGCCACGCCTCCCCCCTGCTCTCTCTCACTCTCCCTTGGCTCTTCCCTCCTCTCCCTCGCTCTCTCTCTCACACGGCCGAACACCACCGTCGCCGCCGTTCGCCACAGCAGCCGTCTCCGGCCACCCCTCGCTCCCCCGACTAGCTCAGGAGCTCCGCCTCGACCCCCTCTTCCCTCTCCACCGACCTACAGCTCCCCGGAAGCCCTGCATCGCCGCCACGTCGCCGTTCCCCTCTTCGGGCTCCGACCATCGTCGCCGTCAAATTTGCCGTCTCCAGCGCGTCCCCGAGCCCGCTAACCATCCCTGCAGCTCCGCGGTGAGCCCCCGAGTCGTTTCCCCCTTCTCCCCTGGTCTCGTTCGATCTCTAGGCCCTAGCCCCACCTTGGCCGAGAGCTCCACGCCGCCGGCGATGTTGCCGTCGTGGCCACGGTCACCGTAGCACCCAACCGAGCACACTATCGTGCTCCACACCTCACTAGGAGCACGCAGCACGCACTAACGCCTCCCCAAACCCCCTGCAACACCGATCCCGACCGCACCCGAACTCCGGTGGCCGCAGCCGAGCTCGCCGTCGACTCCGGCCACCCCAGGCCCAGCCACGGCCACCGTTCGACGCGCGGGAGCAAGAGCTTTCCAACGAGCCCAAGCACGGCCTCGCCCGTGCCCTATAGCGCGATCCCGCGTCGCGCCGCCGTCTCGGGCCTCGCCGGTGTCACGTCGCCGGTGGGTTTGACCCACTTTGACCACGGCAGGACACCCCCTGAGTCCCTGACAGGTGGGCCCAGCCCTATAGCTAATTAGGATTAGTGCTAACCACTAATGGTTAACCCCCTGACACTGACAGTGGGCCCCCAGCGCCACTAACCCCTAATTAGGAATAAATTAAACCTGTTAAACCCCCCTGTCACTGACGTGTGGCCCCCACACGTCAGGTTTGACTCCAGCCAGCCGCAGTTGACCACTGACGTCATGCTGACGTCATGCTGGCGCAGTAATTATAATTTCTGAATTTAATTTAAATCAGGAAATTCCAGAATATTATTTAAACTTCAAAAATTCATAACTTTTATTCTGTAACTCCAAATTGGACAAATTATATATGAAAAATGATCAGAAAAATCCAATCTATCCATCTGTACTATTTTCATGCATGATCAAACAAGTTAATATGATGTTTCAAGCAGAACAAGGAAAAGCACTTTAAGAGGCCATGTTTGAGTTTGAAATTTGAATCTTTGATTCAAATTTGTTCAAACCCTTCTGGTTTTAGTTGCATTAGTCCAACACACTCATATAGCTATGTTTCATGCATGCATCATATTGTTGCACATTGTTTGGTGATGGTTGTGTATCGGTGTCCTTGCGACAGGTTCTGCCCCCGAGGAGTACCGTGATTACCCTAACGAAGAACCGTATCAGTGCATCGAACCATCAGGCAAGCAACCAACCATTTGATCATATCGATACAATCCCATGTTCTCGCTCCTGCTCTCTTTTACTGCATTAGGACAACACGTTTCAAACTGCTGTGTGCTACGGTAGTTGAACCCATTTCCTCTGCATGACCTGTCATTGCCACAGTAACTAGATGAAACCCACTAGCATGTGTAGGAGTTGATTGAGCCATATGTATGTGTTGTTCCTACCTTGCTATGCCTGCTATGCTTAGAGTCGTGTCAGGTCTAGTTCATCTGGGTGATGGGCTAGAGTGAAATGATTATGTCGGTAATGAGAGTGGTGTGGTGAACACGATTTGGTAAAGGTATCGATGAGAGGCCATGTAGGAGTACATGGTGGGTTGTTTCATTGAAGCCGACCTTAAGCACTGAGATCTGTATGTGTGATTTAAGATACAGCTACTACCATGCATTGGGCCCTGAAATATGACCCCGCTCGACTTCTTATTCACCCTAGCTCTCTGTCCAGGAGTTGCAAGTAGTTTCTGGTGTTTGTAGCCTACTGGAGGCCGTGGACAGCGCTGACCGTAGGGGTGGGCTGTGATGCGGTAGGTACGTGGCCGGGTGTACCGAATACCCGTTAGGTATCTCGGGAACCTTGTTCACATCGTTCGGGGCCGTATGGGAAACCTCGGCCGGACTCCCTGCGGATGGAACCTGAATAGGCGATAAACCTGGACTAGAGGCTTAAGTGTTTAGGTAGGTCGTGGTCTACACCCACGTCGGCTTTCGCTTGAAGTCTGTCGAGCACATGTCGTGTGCAGACGCTAAGTGGTGGAAACATGTATGAAGAAGTACACCCCTGCAGGGTTATCATAATCTATTCGAATAGCCGCGTCCGCGGTAAGGACTACTTGGTTGCCTATACAGTTCATAGACAAGTAAATGGAAACTACTAAAAGCCTCAAGATAAGTGTGAGTGCCGAGGATGGCTCTTCCGTAGGAAGACGGAGGTGGATCCTCGGTAGTGTATTGAAGTGGTGAGTAGTGGACTCGTGTGCGCAAAACCATTTCAAATTGAAGTATCGTAGGATAGCCTAGCCAAGAGTCAAAGCTGGCTTGCTGCAATAACTCCACCAACCCTTCTTGATACTATGCATGTATGTAGGATCTGATGTAAGTCTTGCTGAGTACCTTTGTACTCATGTTGCTATAATCTACATTTTTACAGAAGACGCTGCAACCCCTTCTGATGGGTTCTATGTAGACGTTGACATCAACGAGTAGGCTAAAGACCCAGGTGGTGACCCTGAGCTTGTGATGGACCACGTAGTATAGTTAGGCTTTCCAAGCCTCTTTTATTTTACTAATTGTCTGTACTCAGACAATGTACTTCCGCTGCTGGTTTGTATGACTGTATGACTTGTATGTTGGGTCGTGAGACCCGTACCTTTGTGTATGTTATGTATGGCTCCTTGAGCCTTAAATAAAGTACTTGTGCCGTAGAGTCATGTTGTGATGCTTCGTTGTATTTGCACATATCGAGCATATTGTGTGTATGATTGAAATGCTTGGTATGTGTGGGATCTGACTATCTAGTTGTTTATCTTTAGTAGCCTCTCTTACCGGGAAATGTCTCCTAGTGTTACCGCTGAGCCATGGTAGCTTGCTACTGCTCTGGAACACTTAGGCTGGCCGGCATGTGTCCTTCTTCGTTCCTGTGTCTGTCCCTTCGGGGAAATGTCACGCTTTGAGTACCGGAGTCCTGTTAGCCCGCTACAGCCCGGTTTACCGGAGTCCTGCTAGCCCAGTGCTACAGCCCGGACCCACTTGCTGATGACCGACACGTTCGAAGCTGGGTCATGGATGCCTGTCCCTGTAAGTCTGTGCCACTTTGGGTTTACGACTAGTCATGTCAGCCCGGGCTCTTTATCATATGGATGCTAGCGACACTATCATATACGTGAGCCAAAAGGCGCAAACGGTCCCGGGCAAAGGTAAGGCGACACTCGTGGGGATACCGTGCGTGAGGCCGCAAAGTGATATGAGGTGTTACCGGCTAGATCGATGTGACATCGAGTCGGGGTCCTGACAGCGTTGGCATCAGAGCCGGACTGCCTGTAGGTTCTCCAAGCCAAACTGGTCGATGTTGAGTCTAGAAATTCTTTAGTTATATGTAGGGGAATTGTTTGTGGGTTGGAACGTAAGGCTCTTTTTACTCCTTTATCTTATGACATTCTGATCTGAGTTAGTCCATTCTTCCACCGGGGGTTAAGGAATTAGGATCTATTCTCTCTATCAGGATCACGTGTTACTAATCAGTAGTACCTTATAAGTTTGATGGATACAAGCCTAGTTCAGTTCTACTACCACATTATGTTGTTAGCATGGATTCAGAACTTTGATATGATGATGTTGAGTGTGTACGAAATCCTTTGTCAAATGTCCCAAATCCTTCTTGAGCATTTACAGCTGTTATGCTGCCGAAATTTTGCTAGAAATTCTAATGCCTTTGCATTATGATTGTGCTTTCAGATGGCCACTCGCGACCCCAATCAAGTGGTTCGCCTGACTCGATGCCTAGATGTACCCGGCCATACTGCCAAGTTGGTCAGGGTGATGACTGAGGCTGGATACCACTGGTATCCTGAGTACACGGTCGAAGAGCAATTCCGAGACTTTAATCAAAGCCAGTATCTCTGCACTGTCAGGATATTTCCATCTAATCCTGGATCCACCGAGCCCCTTCACTGCTCCTATGGACTCGGGGTTACTATTGAGATGGCTGTGCAGGACGCCGCCTACTCTATGATGACCATTATGCGAGTCAGATCCGGACTATTTCGGGACTCTGATTTCCGGTATATGCCAGGATCACTTCCGGGAGCACAAGGGTATCTCCAGGCTATCTATGCTGACCCCACTCAGGAGGATTCACGGACTCGCACCACTGCTGAGATGCTCGAGGATAAGGACCGTGAAAATCGGGCCTTAAGGTTAGAGCTCTTCAATACCCGTGCTGACCACTGGGCCACTTTGACTCGGTTCGCACCGGCGGTGCAAGCTGGATATTCAGATATGCGCGATCTCTATCCTGTGAGATCTGCTCTGCCAGACGTGATGGGTTGGCGTGATGTAGGAGGCATCACCCCACCTCGCGGTCCCCGCAGGCCACCGTCTGTTGGTCCAAGGCCTCATCCTAGCCCCTATGGTCCACAAGCTCCGCGAGATCGTCTGTTTCTGGATGATCATGTTGAGCTTCCAGGCTATGGAGGTGACTTCTACGAGGACTACTACGGATCGGTCTGAGTTAGTGGTAGTATCACTAGTTCGCACTAGCTGTGTCTTCTATCGTCCCGCGTGACTCGTGGGATATGACCTAGTTTGTACTCTTTCCGGAGGTGTAGAAAAATAATGTATAGGAGCTTGGGATGCCTCCGATGAGATGTAATCCTTTTTTTCACCGTATTAGTACTTTGTTTGGTCTTGTACTAAACCCTGTATGGTGTGTATGACGATGGAATAAAAGAAGCAGTTTCTGTATCTACCATGTCATACGGATGATCATCTTGCATTCCGAGTTATTCCTTACATTATGTACCCTATGTCGGAATTTTATCATCCTGACTAAATCATTGTCTTGTTTACCTAGGATGGTCAACACGCGCACTAACCCTGCTCCTCAAGAGCAGGCCGAAGGCAGTGAAGTCAGGGATGCAAATCTGCCTCATCCTCCTTCACTAGCCGAGGTTATGATGGAAGCTGAGAGAAACAAGCGGGAGACCAACCGTTTGTTGGAGCGTATTGAACAGAACACAGCACACCATCAGAGGACTAACGTGGTGTCACTCAGTGATTTTATCAAATTACATCCATCCACGTTCCACCACTCCGTCGAGCCTCTCGACGCTGATGACTGGCTTCGCAGTATCTCTCACAAACTGCGTTCCGTGCTGGTAGCGGAGGCTGACAAGGTCACCTCTGCTGCATATCATCTTGAAGGCCCCGCCAGTCTATGGTGGGAGAATTATGGAGCTATGCGCCCAGCGGGCCATGTCACTTCTTGGGCTGAGTTCAGCGAGGCTTTCCGTGAACATCACATTCTGGAGGGTCTCATGGACCGTAAACGTGAGGAATTCTGCAATTTCACCCAAGGCCGACTTTCTGTGGATGTTTACAGTAGGGAGTTTGGTAATCTCGCACGATATGCAACCGAGGAAGTTTCTACTGACGCCAAGAAGCAAGCAAGGTTCCGTAAGGGACTTAGTCTTGAGCTTTGCCGCGACCTCCGTCTGCATGAGTGCACATCTTTTCAGAAACTTGTTAACAAAGCCATCAGTGCTGAAACTGGTCAGACTGACTACGACGCAACACGCAAGCATGGCCGTGATATGGGTTCCTCATCCGGTGCTGGTCCTCAGAAGCACCGCGTGTGGGTACCCAACACCGCCCTGCCACCCAGGTTCACACCGAGGCCATCTTTCCAGGCGCCTCGCCCCGTTCAACAGTCTGCTCCAGCCAAGCCCTATGGGGGTCCAATCAACAATGCTCCTCCACGTACCAGTTCCGTGACTTGTTTCAAGTGTGGGGAATCTGGTCACTATATGCGTGAGTGTCCCCAGACCAACCCCAATCAATCTGCTAAAGCTGTTGGCCGTGGCAAGCCGACAGGGAAAGTGTTTCATGCTAAACCGGTCACCGCTTCACGTGGCCATGTCAACTGTATCTCTGCCGAAGAAGCTCAAGAGGATCCCAACGTCGTTCTCGGTACGCTTCTTGTTAATTGCCACCCGGCATCTGTTCTTTTCGATACAGGAGCCTCTCATTCTTTTATATCCGAAAATTATGCTCGTTTGCATAACGTTGCATTCTGTGACATGCCATCCACTATGGAAATTTCTACCCCTGGTTCTAGATGGCAGACCTCTAGGGTAAGTTATGGAAATGAAATCCAAGTCGACAGACTTGTTTTTCTCGC
>NC_057807.1:249461813-249513837 GCF_018294505.1 Triticum aestivum
TAGAGTCATGTTGTGATGCTTCGTTGTATTTGCACATATCGAGCATATTGGGTGTATGATTGAAATGCTTGGTATGTGTGGGATCTGACTATCTAGTTGTTTATCTTTAGTAGCCTCTCTTACCGGGAAATGTCTCCTAGTGTTACCGCTGAGCCATGGTAGCTTGCTACTGCTCTGGAACACTTAGGCTGGCCGGCATGTGTCCTTCTTCGTTCCTGTGTCTGTCCCTTCGGGGAAATGTCACGCTTTGAGTACCGGAGTCCTGTTAGCCCGCTACAGCCCGGTTTACCGGAGTCCTGCTAGCCCAGTGCTACAGCCCGGACCCACTTGCTGATGACCGACACGTTCGAAGCTGGGTCATGGATGCCTGTCCCTGTAAGTCTGTGCCACTTTGGGTTTACGACTAGTCATGTCAGCCCGGGCTCCTTATCATATGTATGCTAGCGACACTATCATATACGTGAGCCAAAAGGCGCAAACGGTCCCGGGAAAAGGTAAGACGACACCCGTGGGGATACCGTGCGTGAGGCCGCAAAGTGATATGAGGTGTTACCGGCTAGATCGATGTGACATCGAGTCGGGGTCCTGACAGCGTTGGCATCAGAGCCGGACTGCCTGTAGGTTCTCCAAGCCAAACTGGTCGATGTTGAGTCTAGAAATTCTTTAGTTATATGTAGGGGAATTGTTTGTGGGTTGGAACGTAAGGCTCTTTTTACTCCTTTATCTAATGACATTCTGATCCGAGTCAGTCCATTCTTCCACCGGGGGTTAAGGAATTAGGATCTGTTCTCTCTTTCAGGATCACGAGTTACTAATCAGTAGTACCTTATAAGTTGATGGATTCAAGCCTAGTTCAGTTCTACTACCACCTTATGTTGTTAGAATGGTTTCAGAACTTTGATATGATGATGTTGAGTGTGTACGAAATCCTTTGTCAAATGTCTCAAAATCCTTTTTGAGCATTTACAGCTGTTATGCTGCCGAAATTTTGCTAGAAGTTCTAATGCCTTTGCATTATGATTGTGCTTTCAGATGGCCACTCGCGACCTCAATCAAGTGGTTCGCCTGACTCGATGCCTAGATGTACCCAGCCATACTGCCAAGTTGGTCAGGGTAATGACTGAGGCTGGATACCGCTGGTATCCCGAGTACACGGTCGAAGAGCAATTCCGAGATTTTAATCAAAGCCAGTATCTCTGCACTGTCAGGATATTTCCATCTTATCCTGGATCCACCGAGCCTCTTCACTGCTCCTATGGACTCGGTGTTACTATTGAGATGGCTGTGCAGGACGCCGCCTACTCTATGATGACCATTATGCGAGTCAGATCTGGGTTATTTCGGGACTCTGATTTCCGGTATATGCCAGGATCACTTCCGGGAGCACAAGGGTATCTCCAGGCTATTTATGCTGACCCCACCCAGGAGGATTCACGGACTCGCACCACTGCTGAGATGCTCGAGGATAAGGACCGTGAAAATCGGGCCTTGAGGTTAGAGCTCTTCAATACCCGTGCTGACCACTGGGCCACTTTGACTCGGTTCGCACCGGCGGTGCAAGCTGGATATTCAGATATGCGCGATCTCTATCCTGTGAGATCTGCTCTGCCAGACGTGATGGGTTGGCGTGATGTAGGAGGCATCACCCCACCTCGCGGTCCCCGCAGGCCACCGTCTGTTGGTCCAAGGCCTCATCCTAGCCCCTATGGTCCACAAGCTCCGCGAGATCGTCTGTTTCCGGATGATCATGTTGAGCTTCCAGGCTATGGAGGTGACTTCTACGAGGACTACTACGGATCGGTCTGAGTTAGTGGTAGTATCACTAGTTCGCACTAGCTGTGTCGTCTATCATCCCGCGTGACTCGTGGGATATGACCTAGTTTGTACTCTTTCCGGAGGTGTAGAAAAATAATGTATAGGAGCTTGGGATGCCTCCGATGAGATGTAATCCTCTTTTCACCGTAATAGTACTTTGTTTGGTCTTGTACTAAACCCTGTATGGTGTGTATGACGATGGAATAAAGAAGCAGTTTCTGTATCTACCATGTCATACGGATGATCATCTTGCATTTCGAGTTATTCCTTACATTTTTATCCTATGTCGGAATTTTATCATTCTGACTAAATCATTGTCTTGTTTACCTAGGATGGTCAACACGCGCGCTAACCCTGCTTCTCAAGAGCAGGCCGAAGGCAGTGAAGGCAGGAATGAAAATCTGCCTCATCCTCCTTCCCTAGCCGAGGTTATGATGGAAGCTGAGAGAAACAAGCGGGAGACCAACCGTTTGTTGGAGCGTATTGAACAGAACACAGCACACCATCAGAGGACTAACGTGGTGTCACTCAGTGATTTTATCAAATTACATCCACCCACGTTCCACCACTCCGTCGAGCCTCTCGACGCTGATGACTGGCTTCGCAGTATCTCTCACAAACTGCGTTCTGCGCTGGTAGCGGAGGCTGACAAGGTCACCTTTGCTGCATATCATCTTGAAGGCCCCGCCAGTCTATGGTGGGAGAATTATGGAGCTATGCGCCCAGCGGGCCATGTCACTACTTGGGCTGAGTTCAGCGAGGCTTTCCGTGAACATCACATTCCGGAGGGTCTCATGGACCGTAAACGTGAGGAATTCTGCAATTTCACCCAAGGCCGACTTTCTGTGGATGTTTACAGTAGGGAGTTTGGTAATCTCGCACGATATGCAACCGAGGAAGTTTCTACTGACGCCAAGAAGCAAGCAAGGTTCCGTAAGGGACTTAGTCCTGAGCTTCGCCGCGACCTCCGTCTGCATGAGTGCACATCTTTTCAGAAACTTGTCAACAAAGCCATCAGTGCTGAAACTGGTCAGACTGACTACGACGCAACACGCAAGCATGGCCGTGATATGGGTTCCTCATCCGGTGCTGGTCCTCAGAAGCGCCGCGTGTGGGTACCCAACACCGCCCTGCCACCCAGGTTCACACCGAGGCCATCTTTCCAGG
This sequence comes from Triticum aestivum, assembly GCF_018294505.1. Classification (NCBI taxonomy): domain Eukaryota; kingdom Viridiplantae; phylum Streptophyta; class Magnoliopsida; order Poales; family Poaceae; genus Triticum; species Triticum aestivum. Next base: position 249,464,796 of record NC_057807.1, read on the forward strand.
CGCCTCGCCCCGTTCAACAGTCTGCTCCAGCCAAGCCCTATGGGGGTCCAATCAACAATGCTCCTCCACGTACCAGTTCCGTGACTTGTTTCAAGTGTGGGGAATCTGGTCACTATATGCGTGAGTGTCCCCAGACCAACCCCAATCAATCTGCTAAAGCTGTTGGCCGTGGCAAGCCGACAGGGAAAGTGTTTCATGCTAAACCGGTCACCGCTTCACGTGGCCATGTCAACTGTATCTCTGCCGAAGAAGCTCAAGAGGATCCCAACGTCGTTCTCGGTACGCTTCTTGTTAATTGCCACCCGGCATCTGTTCTTTTCGATACAGGAGCCTCTCATTCTTTTATATCCGAAAATTATGCTCGTTTGCATAACGTTGCATTCTGTGACATGCCATCCACTATGGAAATTTCTACCCCTGGTTCTAGATGGCAGACCTCTAGGGTAAGTTATGGAAATGAAATCCAAGTCGACAGACTTGTTTTTCTCGCATCTTTGATAGCCCTTAAATCTTCAGATATTAACATCATTCTGGGTATGGACTGGATGTCAGCTCATCAAGCCAAGATTGATTGCTTCTCTAGGACTGTTCAACACACCCATCCTTCGGGGAAGATAGTCAATGTCTTGACCCGATTAGCCAAGCGACAATTATATTCTCTTAATGCCAGCCCTTTGCCAGACCTTGAGGACATTCCGATAGTCCGTGACTTTCCGGATGTTTTTCCAGAGGAATTGCCAGGTGTTCCACCTGACAGGGATGTTGAGTTCGTAATAGACCTCATTCCAGGAACCGTTCCGATTGCTAGAAGACCTTATAAGATGGCACCACTAGAACTAGCCGAGCTTAAGAAACAACTCGATGAATCCTTGAAAAAGGGTTTCATCCGCCCTAGTTCATCTCCGTGGGCTTGCCCCGTCCTATTCTTCAAGAAGAAAGATGGTACGGACCGGATGGTGGTAGATTACCGACCTGTCAATTTGGTCACAATCAAGAACAAATATCCACTTCCTAGGATCAACGACCTGTATGATCAGCTCGCTGGATCCTCAGTCTTCTCCAAGATGGATTTGAGGTTGGGCTACCATCAAATCAAAATCAGAAACGGGGACATTCCTAAAACGGCCTTTGTTACTCATTATGGCCAATACGAGTACACCGTCATGTCCTTCGGATTAACCAACGCTCCAGCCACTTTTTCTCGGTTAATGAACTCAATCTTCATGGAGTATTTGGATAAATTCGTCGTGGTTTACCTCGATGATATACCCATCTACTCCAAGAACGAGGAAGAACATGCCGAACATTTAAGACTAGTGTTGAAGAAACTTCGAGAGCATCGCCTTTATGCCAAATTTTCTAAATGTGAATTCTGGTTGTCAGAAGTGACCTATCTAGGTCATGTAATATCTGGTAAAGGTATTGCTGTTAACCCTGAGCGAGTTCAAGCCGTCCTTAATTGGACTCCACCTGAATCGGTCAAGCAAGTTCGGAGTTTTCTAGGCTTAGCGAGCTATTGTCGTCGCTTTGTCGAGAACTTCTCCAAAGTTGCTAAACCTCTAACCGAACTCCTCAAGAAAGATAAAAAGTTCGAATGGACTCCACAATGTGAGCACAGCTTTCAGGAACTGAAAAGACGCCTGACCTCTGCTCCCGTACTGGTACCGCCAGACTTTTCCAAGGACTTTGTTATCTACTGCGACGCCTCGCGACAAGGACTAGGTTGCATTCTTATGCAAGATCGACACGTAATTGCTTACGCTTCACGGCAATTGCACCCACATGAGGAGAATTATCCTACTCATGATCTAGAGCTTGCAGCCGTAGTCTATGCACTTAAGACCTGGCGACATTACCTCCTCGGTAATCATTGCGAAATATTCACTGATCACCAAAGTCTGAAGTATATTTTCACCCAGCCAGATTTGAATCTCCGGCAGAGACGTTGGGTTGAATTGATCACAGACTTCGACTTAGGAATAACTTACACCCCAGGGAAGGCCAACGTCATGGCTGATGCGCTAAGTCGTAAATCTTATTGTAACAACCTGATGTTACAACAAAGTCAACCGCTCCTCCATGAGGAATTTCGGAAGCTTAACCTTCACATTGTACCTCAAGGTTTTCTTTCCACCTTGGTAGCAAAACCTACTCTTACGGATCAAATCATCGCTGCCCAAAGGCGAGATAAGGGAATATCTAAAATCAAAGAGAACATTGCTAGCGGAGGTGCTAGTTGTTTCTCCACAAATGATCATGGTGTTGTGTACTTTGAGAACCGTCTAGTGGTTCCCAAGAACCAGCATCTACGGCAATTGATCCTTAAGGAAGCTCATGAATCTCCTCTCACCATTCATCCCGGTAGTACTAAGATGTATCAGGACCTACGCCAGAGGTTCTGGTGGACTAGGATGAAGAGAGAAATTGCTCAGTTTATTGCTAATTGCGACGTCTGTCGTCGTGTAAAAGCAGAGCACCAACGGCCTGCTGGCACCCTTCAACCCTTAGCTATTCCTGAATGGAAATGGGATAAAATTGGTATGGATTTCATTACCGGTTTTCCCAGGACCAAGAGAGGGAATAATGCTATTTTCGTCGTGGTCGATCGTCTTTCCAAAGTAGCCCATTTCTTACCTGTTCGTGAGAGTATAACCGCTAGTCAGCTGGCAGATTTGTACATCTCCCGAATAGTGTCTCTCCATGGTGTTCCTTTGGAAATTAACTCGGATCGAGGAAGTCTTTTCACCTCTCGATTTTGGGAAAGTTTCCAAAATGCTATGGGGACTCGTCTCTCCTTTACCACCGCTTTCCACCCTCAGTCGAGTGGTCAAGTGGAACGCGTCAACCAAATTCTAGAAGACATGCTTCGAGCCTCTGTTATCTCTTTCGGAATGGACTGGGAGAAGTGCCTTCCATTTGCCGAATTCGCTTACAACAACAGCTATCAATCTAGCTTGGGTAAAGCCCCTTTTGAAGTTCTTTATGGACGACGGTGTCGAACACCCCTTAACTGGTCAGAGACCGGGGAAAGACAATTCTTTGGCCCGGACATGATTCAGGAAGCAGAAGAACAAGTTCGCATCGTTCGTGAAAAGTTGAAAACAGCCCAATCTCGTCAAAAGAGTCAATATGACCGAAAACATAAGGCTATGACTTTCGAGGTTGACGAGAAGGCTTATCTTCGGGTCACCCCTCTGAAGGGAACCCATCGTTTCGGTATCAAAGGAAAATTGGCTCCTCGTTACATTGGACCTTTTCGCATTCTCGCCAAACGAGGAGAAGTTGCCTACCAGTTGGAACTACCTCCGCACCTCTCCAGAGTCCACGATGTCTTCCACGTTTCTCAACTCAGGCGTTGCTTCTCGGATCCTATCCGTGAAGTGGACCACGAAACGCTTGATCTCCAAGATAATCTTACATATCGAGAGTACCCCATTCGTATCCTCGATCAGGCCGAACGTACCACCCGACGCCAGAATATCAAGTTTCTCAAAGTTCAATGGTCGCACCATTCTGAAGATGAAGCAACCTGGGAAAGGGAGGATCGTCTTCGACTCGAGTATCCCGCCTTCTTCCCGGAGGAACCCAAATCTCGGGACGAGATTCTTTTGAGTGGGGGTGAGTTGTCACATCCTAGTTAGCCATGCATTAGAGTGTTGCATCATGTTTACTCTTTCACCAGAAACTTGAAATGGGGATCTGTGAAACCCTCAGAATCATTTTGAAAATGACCCAAATAAAAATATCTCCAAAAGGGTCCAAGAAAATGCTCATGTTGCTCTCTCAAAATACTGGACAGAGATAAAAATCAAACCAATATTTTTAAGAGCTCATAGGTATTTATTTTGGGCATTTGGAATTAATGCATAAATATTTGCATTGGAAATATATTAATTATATATATTAATATATGTCCAAATATTATGCCATATATAAAGGAGCTCTGGAATAATATATCTAGCCCCTGCAAAAATTGGCATAAGTTAAATAAATGATTTAATATATTATTTAAATCAAAACAAATGTCAGAAATTAGAAAACAGAAAAAAAATAAAAGGGGGAGAAGCTTACCTGGGCTCCTCCACTGTGCGGCCCAGCCAGCTGGCTGGCCCAGCCAGCAGCCGGCCCAGCCCACCTCCCTCCTCTGTCGTCTTCGTCCCGACAGAGGGAGGGGAGTGTGGCCGGCGCGCGCGCGCGCCACCGCGCCACGCCACCTCTCTCCCTGCCTGCCTGCCCTCCCCTCCTCGCCTCGATGCCCCTGGACGACGCCACGCCTCCCCCCTGCTCTCTCTCACTCTCCCTCGGCTCTTCCCTCCTCTCCCTCGCTCTCTCTCTCACATGGCCGAACACCATCGTCGCCGCCGTTCGCCACAGCAGCCGTCTCCGGCCACCCCTCGCTCCCCCGACTAGCTCAGGAGCTCCGCCTCGACCCCCTCTTCCCTCTCCACCGACCCACAGCTCCCCGGAAGCCCTACATCGCCGCCACGTCGCCGTTCCCCTCTTCGGGCTCCGACCATCGTCGCCGTCAAATTTGCCGTCTCCAGCGCGTCCCCGAGCCCGCTAACCATCCCTGCAGCTCCGCGGTGAGCCCCCGAGTCGTTTCCCCCTTCTCCCCTGGTCTCGTTCAATCTCTAGGCCCTAGCCCCACCTTGGCCGAGAGCTCCACGCCGCCGGCGATGTCGCCGTCGTGGCCACGGTCACCGTAGCACCCAACCGAGCACACTATCGTGCTCCACACCTCACTAGGAGCACGCAGCACGCACTAACGCCTCCCCAAACCCCCTGCAACACCGATCCCGACCGCACCCGAACTCCGGCGGCCGCAGCCGAGCTCGCCGCCGTCGAATCCGGCCACCCCAGGCCCAGCCACGGCCACCGTTCGACGCGCGGGAGCAAGAGCTTTCCAACGAGCCCAAGCACGGCCTCGCCCGTGCCCTGTAGCGCGATCCCGCGTCGCGCCGCCGTCTCGGGCCTCGCCGGCGTCACGTCGCCGGTGGGTTTGACCCACTTTGACCACGGCAGGACACCCCCTGAGTCCCTGACAGGTGGGCCCAGCCCTGTAGCTAATTAGGATTAGTGCTAACCACTAATGGTTAACCCCCTGACACTGACAGTGGGCCCCCAACGCCACTAACCCCTAATTAGGAATAAATTAAACCTGTTAAACCCCACTGTCACTGACGTGTGGCCCCCACACGTCAGGTTTGACTCCAGCCAGCCGCAGTTGACCACTGACGTCATGCTGACGTCATGCTGGCGCAGTAATTATAATTTCTGAATTTAATTTAAATCAGGAAATTCCAGAATATTATTTAAACTTCAAAAATTCATAACTTTTATTCTGTAACTCCAAATTGGACAAATTATATATGAAAAATGATCAGAAAAATCCAATCTATCCATCTGTACTATTCTCATGCATGATCAAACAAGTTAAATTGATGTTTCAAGCAGAACAAGGAAAAGCACTTTAAGAGGCCATGTTTGAGTTTGAAATTTGAATCTTTGATTCAAATTTGTTCAAACCCTTCTGGTTTTAGTTGCATTAGTCCAACACACTCATATTGCTATGTTTCATGCATGCATCATATTGTTGCACATTGTTTGGTGATGGTTGTGTATCGGTATCCTTGCGACAGGTTCTGCCCCCGAGGAGTACCGTGATTACCCTAACGAAGAACCGTATCAGTGCATCGAACCATCAGGCAAGCAACCAACCATTTGATCATATCGATACAATCCCATGTTCTCGCTCCTGCTCTCTTTTACTGCATTAGGACAACACGTTTCAAACTGCTGTGTGCTACGGTAGTTGAACCCATTTCCTCTGCATGACCTGTCATTGCCACAGTAACTAGATGAAACCCACTAGCATGTGTAGGAGTTGATTGAGCCATATGTATGTGTTGTTCCTACCTTGCTATGCCTGCTATGCTTAGAGTCGTGTCAGGTCTGGTTCATCTGGGTGATGGGCTAGAGTGAAATGATTATGTCGGTAATGAGAGTGGTGTGGTGAACACGATTTGGTAAAGGTATCGATGAGAGGCCATGTAGGAGTACATGGTGGGTTGTTTCATTGAAGCCGACCTTAAGCACTAAGATCTGTATGTGTGATTTAAGAACCAGCTACTACCATGCATTGGGCCCGAAACCAATGGACCCTCTCGGCTTCTTATTCACCCTAGTTCTCCGTCCAGGAGTTGCAAGTAGTTTCTGGTGTTTGTAGCCTACTGGAGGCCGTGGACAGCGCTGACCGTAGGGGTGGGCTGTGATGCGGTAGGTACGTGGCACGGTGTACCGAATACCCGTTAGGTATCTCGGGAACCCTATTCACATCGTTCGGGGCCGTATGGGAAACCTCGGCCGGACTCCCTGCGGATGGAACCTGAATAGGCGATAAACCTGGACTGGAGGCTTAGGTGATTAGGTAGGTCGTGGCCGACACCCACGTTGGGCTTCCGCTTGAAGGTTGCCGAGTACATGTCGTGTAAGCGACGATAAGTGGTGAGAGCGTGTATGAAGAAGTACACCCCTGCAGGGTTAACATGATCTATTCGAATAGCCGCGTCCGCGGTAAAGGACTACTTGGTTGCCTATACAGTTCATAGACAAGTAAATGGATACTGTTAAAAGCCTCAAGATAAGTGTGACTGTATGACTTGTATGTAGGGTCGTGAGACCCGTACCTTTGTGTATGATATGTATGGCTCCCTGAGCCTTAAATAAAGTACTTGTGTCGTAGAGTCATGTTGTGATGCTTCGTTGTATTTGCACATATCGAGCATATTGGGTGTATGATTGAAATGCTTGGTATGTGTGGGATCTGACTATCTAGTTGTTTATCTTTAGTAGCCTCTCTTACCGGGAAATGTCTCCTAGTGTTACCGCTGAGCCATGGTAGCTTGCTACTGCTCTGGAACACTTAGGCTGGCCGGCATGTGTCCTTCTTCGTTCCTGTGTCTGTCCCTTCGGGGAAATGTCACGCTTTGAGTACCGGAGTCCTGTTAGCCCGCTACAGCCCGGTTTACCGGAGTCCTGCTAGCCCAGTGCTACAGCCCGGACCCACTTGCTGATGACCGACACGTTCGAAGCTGGGTCATGGATGCCTGTCCCTGTAAGTCTGTGCCACTTTGGGTTTACGACTAGTCATGTCAGCCCGGGCTCCTTATCATATGTATGCTAGCGACACTATCATATACGTGAGCCAAAAGGCGCAAACGGTCCCGGGAAAAGGTAAGACGACACCCGTGGGGATACCGTGCGTGAGGCCGCAAAGTGATATGAGGTGTTACCGGCTAGATCGATGTGACATCGAGTCGGGGTCCTGACAGCGTTGGCATCAGAGCCGGACTGCCTGTAGGTTCTCCAAGCCAAACTGGTCGATGTTGAGTCTAGAAATTCTTTAGTTATATGTAGGGGAATTGTTTGTGGGTTGGAACGTAAGGCTCTTTTTACTCCTTTATCTAATGACATTCTGATCCGAGTCAGTCCATTCTTCCACCGGGGGTTAAGGAATTAGGATCTGTTCTCTCTTTCAGGATCACGAGTTACTAATCAGTAGTACCTTATAAGTTGATGGATTCAAGCCTAGTTCAGTTCTACTACCACCTTATGTTGTTAGAATGGTTTCAGAACTTTGATATGATGATGTTGAGTGTGTACGAAATCCTTTGTCAAATGTCTCAAAATCCTTTTTGAGCATTTACAGCTGTTATGCTGCCGAAATTTTGCTAGAAGTTCTAATGCCTTTGCATTATGATTGTGCTTTCAGATGGCCACTCGCGACCTCAATCAAGTGGTTCGCCTGACTCGATGCCTAGATGTACCCAGCCATACTGCCAAGTTGGTCAGGGTAATGACTGAGGCTGGATACCGCTGGTATCCCGAGTACACGGTCGAAGAGCAATTCCGAGATTTTAATCAAAGCCAGTATCTCTGCACTGTCAGGATATTTCCATCTTATCCTGGATCCACCGAGCCTCTTCACTGCTCCTATGGACTCGGTGTTACTATTGAGATGGCTGTGCAGGACGCCGCCTACTCTATGATGACCATTATGCGAGTCAGATCTGGGTTATTTCGGGACTCTGATTTCCGGTATATGCCAGGATCACTTCCGGGAGCACAAGGGTATCTCCAGGCTATTTATGCTGACCCCACCCAGGAGGATTCACGGACTCGCACCACTGCTGAGATGCTCGAGGATAAGGACCGTGAAAATCGGGCCTTGAGGTTAGAGCTCTTCAATACCCGTGCTGACCACTGGGCCACTTTGACTCGGTTCGCACCGGCGGTGCAAGCTGGATATTCAGATATGCGCGATCTCTATCCTGTGAGATCTGCTCTGCCAGACGTGATGGGTTGGCGTGATGTAGGAGGCATCACCCCACCTCGCGGTCCCCGCAGGCCACCGTCTGTTGGTCCAAGGCCTCATCCTAGCCCCTATGGTCCACAAGCTCCGCGAGACCGTCTGTTTCCGGATGATCATGTTGAGCTTCCAGGCTATGGAGGTGACTTCTACGAGGACTACTACGGATCGGTCTGAGTTAGTGGTAGTATCACTAGTTCGCACTAGCTGTGTCTTCTATCGTCCCGCGTGACTCGTGGGATATGACCTAGTTTGTACTCTTCCGGAGGTGTAGAAAAATAATGTATAGGAGCTTGGAATGCCTCCGATGAGATGTAATCCTCTTTTCACCGTAATAGTACTTTGTTTGGTCTTGTACTAAACCCTGTATGGTGTGTATGACGATGGAATAAAGAAGCAGTTTCTGTATCTACCATGTCATACGGATGATCATCTTGCATTTCGAGTTATTCCTTACATTTTATATCCTATGTCGGAATTTTATCATCCTGACTAAATCATTGTCTTGTTTACCTAGGATGGTCAACACGCGCACTAACCCTGCTCCTCAAGAGCAGGCCGAAGGCAGTGAAGTCAGGGATGCAAATCTGCCTCATCCTCCTTCCCTAGCCGAGGTTATGATGGAAGCTGAGAGAAACAAGCGGGAGACCAACCGTTTGTTGGAGCGTATTGAACAGAACACAGCACACCATCAGAGGACTAACGTGGTGTCACTCAGTGATTTTATCAAATTGCATCCACCCACGTTCCACCACTCCGTCGAGCCTCTCGACGCTGATGACTGGCTTCGCAGTATCGCTCACAAACTGCGTTCCGCGCTGGTAGCAGAGGCTGACAAGGTCACCTTTGCTGCATATCATCTTGAAGGCCCCGCCAGTCTATGGTGGGAGAATTATGGAGCTATGCGCCCAGCGGGCCATGTCACTACTTGGGCTGAGTTCAGCGAGGCTTTCCGTGAACATCACATTCCGGAGGGTCTCATGGACCGTAAACGTGAGGAATTCTGCAATTTCACCCAAGGCCGACTTTCTGTGGATGTTTACAGCAGGGAGTTTGGTAATCTCGCACGATATGCAACCGAGGAAGTTTCTACTGACGCCAAGAAGCAAGCAAGGTTCCGTAAGGGACTTAGTCCTGAGCTTCGCCGTGACCTCCGTCTGCATGAGTGCACATCTTTTCAGAAACTTGTCAACAAAGCCATCAGTGCTGAAACTGGTCAGACTGACTATGACGCAACACGCAAGCATGGCCGTGACATGGGTTCCTCATCCGGTGCTGGTCCTCAGAAGCGCCGCGTGTGGGTACCCAACACCGCCCTGCCACCCAGGTTCACACCGAGGCCATCTTTCCAGGCGCCTCGCCCCGTTCAACAGTCTGCTCCAGCCAAGCCCTATGGGGGTCCAACCAATAATGCTCCTCCACGTACCAGTTCCGTGACTTGTTTCAAATGTGGGGAATCTGGTCACTATATGCGTGAGTGTCCCCAGACCAACCCCAATCAATCTGCTAAAGCTGTTGGCCGTGGCAAGCCGACAGGGAAAGTGTTTCATGCTAAACCGGTCACCGCTTCACGTGGCCATGTCAACTGTATCTCTGCCGAAGAAGCTCAAGAGGATCCCAACGTCGTTCTCGGTACGCTTCTTGTTAATTGCCACCCGGCATCTGTTCTTTTCGATACAGGAGCCTCTCATTCTTTTATATCCGAAAATTATGCTCGTTTGCATAACGTTGCATTCTGTGACATGCCATCCACTATGGAAATTTCTACCCCTGGTTCTAGATGGCAGACCTCTAGGGTAAGTTATGGAAATGAAATCCAAGTCGACAGACTTGTTTTTCTCGCATCTTTGATAGCCCTTAAATCTTCAGATATTAACATCATTCTGGGTATGGACTGGATGTCAGCTCATCAAGCCAAGATTGATTGCTTCTCTAGGACTGTTCAACACACCCATCCTTCGGGGAAGATAGTCAATGTCTTGACCCGATTAGCCAAGCGACAATTATATTCTCTTAATGCCAGCCCTTTGCCAGACCTTGAGGACATTCCGATAGTCCGTGACTTTCCGGATGTTTTTCCAGAGGAATTGCCAGGTGTTCCACCTGACAGGGATGTTGAGTTCGTAATAGACCTCATTCCAGGAACCGTTCCGATTGCTAGAAGACCTTATAAGATGGCACCACTAGAACTAGCCGAGCTTAAGAAACAACTCGATGAATCCTTGAAAAAGGGTTTCATCCGCCCTAGTTCATCTCCGTGGGCTTGCCCCGTCCTATTCTTCAAGAAGAAAGATGGTACGGACCGGATGGTGGTAGATTACCGACCTGTCAATTTGGTCACAATCAAGAACAAATATCCACTTCCTAGGATCAACGACCTGTATGATCAGCTCGCTGGATCCTCAGTCTTCTCCAAGATGGATTTGAGGTTGGGCTACCATCAAATCAAAATCAGAAACGGGGACATTCCTAAAACGGCCTTTGTTACTCATTATGGCCAATACGAGTACACCGTCATGTCCTTCGGATTAACCAACGCTCCAGCCACTTTTTCTCGGTTAATGAACTCAATCTTCATGGAGTATTTGGATAAATTCGTCGTGGTTTACCTCGATGATATACCCATCTACTCCAAGAACGAGGAAGAACATGCCGAACATTTAAGACTAGTGTTGAAGAAACTTCGAGAGCATCGCCTTTATGCCAAATTTTCTAAATGTGAATTCTGGTTGTCAGAAGTGACCTATCTAGGTCATGTAATATCTGGTAAAGGTATTGCTGTTAACCCTGAGCGAGTTCAAGCCGTCCTTAATTGGACTCCACCTGAATCGGTCAAGCAAGTTCGGAGTTTTCTAGGCTTAGCGAGCTATTGTCGTCGCTTTGTCGAGAACTTCTCCAAAGTTGCTAAACCTCTAACCGAACTCCTCAAGAAAGATAAAAAGTTCGAATGGACTCCACAATGTGAGCACAGCTTTCAGGAACTGAAAAGACGCCTGACCTCTGCTCCCGTACTGGTACCGCCAGACTTTTCCAAGGACTTTGTTATCTACTGCGACGCCTCGCGACAAGGACTAGGTTGCATTCTTATGCAAGATCGACACGTAATTGCTTACGCTTCACGGCAATTGCACCCACATGAGGAGAATTATCCTACTCATGATCTAGAGCTTGCAGCCGTAGTCTATGCACTTAAGACCTGGCGACATTACCTCCTCGGTAATCATTGCGAAATATTCACTGATCACCAAAGTCTGAAGTATATTTTCACCCAGCCAGATTTGAATCTCCGGCAGAGACGTTGGGTTGAATTGATCACAGACTTCGACTTAGGAATAACTTACACCCCAGGGAAGGCCAACGTCATGGCTGATGCGCTAAGTCGTAAATCTTATTGTAACAACCTGATGTTACAACAAAGTCAACCGCTCCTCCATGAGGAATTTCGGAAGCTTAACCTTCACATTGTACCTCAAGGTTTTCTTTCCACCTTGGTAGCAAAACCTACTCTTACGGATCAAATCATCGCTGCCCAAAGGCGAGATAAGGGAATATCTAAAATCAAAGAGAACATTGCTAGCGGAGGTGCTAGTTGTTTCTCCACAAATGATCATGGTGTTGTGTACTTTGAGAACCGTCTAGTGGTTCCCAAGAACCAGCATCTACGGCAATTGATCCTTAAGGAAGCTCATGAATCTCCTCTCACCATTCATCCCGGTAGTACTAAGATGTATCAGGACCTACGCCAGAGGTTCTGGTGGACTAGGATGAAGAGAGAAATTGCTCAGTTTATTGCTAATTGCGACGTCTGTCGTCGTGTAAAAGCAGAGCACCAACGGCCTGCTGGCACCCTTCAACCCTTAGCTATTCCTGAATGGAAATGGGATAAAATTGGTATGGATTTCATTACCGGTTTTCCCAGGACCAAGAGAGGGAATAATGCTATTTTCGTCGTGGTCGATCGTCTTTCCAAAGTAGCCCATTTCTTACCTGTTCGTGAGAGTATAACCGCTAGTCAGCTGGCAGATTTGTACATCTCCCGAATAGTGTCTCTCCATGGTGTTCCTTTGGAAATTAACTCGGATCGAGGAAGTCTTTTCACCTCTCGATTTTGGGAAAGTTTCCAAAATGCTATGGGGACTCGTCTCTCCTTTACCACCGCTTTCCACCCTCAGTCGAGTGGTCAAGTGGAACGCGTCAACCAAATTCTAGAAGACATGCTTCGAGCCTCTGTTATCTCTTTCGGAATGGACTGGGAGAAGTGCCTTCCATTTGCCGAATTCGCTTACAACAACAGCTATCAATCTAGCTTGGGTAAAGCCCCTTTTGAAGTTCTTTATGGACGACGGTGTCGAACACCCCTTAACTGGTCAGAGACCGGGGAAAGACAATTCTTTGGCCCGGACATGATTCAGGAAGCAGAAGAACAAGTTCGCATCGTTCGTGAAAAGTTGAAAACAGCCCAATCTCGTCAAAAGAGTCAATATGACCGAAAACATAAGGCTATGACTTTCGAGGTTGACGAGAAGGCTTATCTTCGGGTCACCCCTCTGAAGGGAACCCATCGTTTCGGTATCAAAGGAAAATTGGCTCCTCGTTACATTGGACCTTTTCGCATTCTCGCCAAACGAGGAGAAGTTGCCTACCAGTTGGAACTACCTCCGCACCTCTCCAGAGTCCACGATGTCTTCCACGTTTCTCAACTCAGGCGTTGCTTCTCGGATCCTATCCGTGAAGTGGACCACGAAACGCTTGATCTCCAAGATAATCTTACATATCGAGAGTACCCCATTCGTATCCTCGATCAGGCCGAACGTACCACTCGACGTCATAACATCAAGTTTCTCAAAGTACAATGGTCGCACCATTCTGAGGATGAAGCAACTTGGGAAAGGGAGGATCGTCTTCGACTCGAGTATCCCGCCTTCTTCCCGGAGGAACCCAAATCTCGGGACGAGATTCTTTTGAGTGGGGGTGAGTTGTCACATCCTAGCTAGCCATGCATTAGAGTGTTGCATCATGTTTACTCTTTCATCAGAAACTTGAAATGGGGATCTGTGAAACCCTCAGAATCTTTTTGAAAATGACCCAAATAAAAATTTCTCCAAAAGGGTCCAAGAAAATGCTCATGTTGCTCTCTGAAAATATTGGACAGAGATAAAAATCAAACCAATATTTTTAAGAGCTCATAGGTATTTATTTTGGGCATTTGGAATTAATGCATAAATATTTGCATTGGAAATATATTAATTATATATATTAATATATGTCCAAATATTATGCCATATATAAAGGAGCTCTGGAATAATATATCTAGCCCCTGCAAAAATTGGCATAAGTTAAATAAATGATTTAATATATTATTTAAATCAAAACAAATGTCAGAAATTAGAAAACAGAAAAAAAATAAAAGGGGGAGAAGCTTACCTGGGCTCCTCCACTGTGCGGCCCAGCCAGCTGGCTGGCCCAGCCAGCAGCCGGCCCAGCCCACCTCCCTCCTCTGTCGTCTTCGTCCCGACAGAGGGAGGGGAGTGTGGCCGGCGCGCGCGCGCGCCACCGCGCCACGCCACCTCTCTCCCTGCCTGCCTGCCCTCCCCTCCTCGCCTCGATGCCCCTGGACGACGCCACGCCTCCCCCCTGCTCTCTCTCACTCTCCCTCGGCTCTTCCCTCCTCTCCCTCGCTCTCTCTCTCACATGGCCGAACACCATCGTCGCCGCCGTTCGCCACAGCAGCCGTCTCCGGCCACCCCTCGCTCCCCCGACTAGCTCAGGAGCTCCGCCTCGACCCCCTCTTCCCTCTCCACCGACCCACAGCTCCCCGGAAGCCCTACATCGCCGCCACGTCGCCGTTCCCCTCTTCGGGCTCCGACCATCGTCGCCGTCAAATTTGCCGTCTCCAGCGCGTCCCCGAGCCCGCTAACCATCCCTGCAGCTCCGCGGTGAGCCCCCGAGTCGTTTCCCCCTTCTCCCCTGGTCTCGTTCAATCTCTAGGCCCTAGCCCCACCTTGGCCGAGAGCTCCACGCCGCCGGCGATGTCGCCGTCGTGGCCACGGTCACCGTAGCACCCAACCGAGCACACTATCGTGCTCCACACCTCACTAGGAGCACGCAGCACGCACTAACGCCTCCCCAAACCCCCTGCAACACCGATCCCGACCGCACCCGAACTCCGGCGGCCGCAGCCGAGCTCGCCGCCGTCGAATCCGGCCACCCCAGGCCCAGCCACGGCCACCGTTCGACGCGCGGGAGCAAGAGCTTTCCAACGAGCCCAAGCACGGCCTCGCCCGTGCCCTGTAGCGCGATCCCGCGTCGCGCCGCCGTCTCGGGCCTCGCCGGCGTCACGTCGCCGGTGGGTTTGACCCACTTTGACCACGGCAGGACACCCCCTGAGTCCCTGACAGGTGGGCCCAGCCCTGTAGCTAATTAGGATTAGTGCTAACCACTAATGGTTAACCCCCTGACACTGACAGTGGGCCCCCAACGCCACTAACCCCTAATTAGGAATAAATTAAACCTGTTAAACCCCACTGTCACTGACGTGTGGCCCCCACACGTCAGGTTTGACTCCAGCCAGCCGCAGTTGACCACTGACGTCATGCTGACGTCATGCTGGCGCAGTAATTATAATTTCTGAATTTAATTTAAATCAGGAAATTCCAGAATATTATTTAAACTTCAAAAATTCATAACTTTTATTCTGTAACTCCAAATTGGACAAATTATATATGAAAAATGATCAGAAAAATCCAATCTATCCATCTGTACTATTCTCATGCATGATCAAACAAGTTAAATTGATGTTTCAAGCAGAACAAGGAAAAGCACTTTAAGAGGCCATGTTTGAGTTTGAAATTTGAATCTTTGATTCAAATTTGTTCAAACCCTTCTGGTTTTAGTTGCATTAGTCCAACACACTCATATTGCTATGTTTCATGCATGCATCATATTGTTGCACATTGTTTGGTGATGGTTGTGTATCGGTATCCTTGCGACAGGTTCTGCCCCCGAGGAGTACCGTGATTACCCTAACGAAGAACCGTATCAGTGCATCGAACCATCAGGCAAGCAACCAACCATTTGATCATATCGATACAATCCCATGTTCTCGCTCCTGCTCTCTTTTACTGCATTAGGACAACACGTTTCAAACTGCTGTGTGCTACGGTAGTTGAACCCATTTCCTCTGCATGACCTGTCATTGCCACAGTAACTAGATGAAACCCACTAGCATGTGTAGGAGTTGATTGAGCCATATGTATGTGTTGTTCCTACCTTGCTATGCCTGCTATGCTTAGAGTCGTGTCAGGTCTGGTTCATCTGGGTGATGGGCTAGAGTGAAATGATTATGTCGGTAATGAGAGTGGTGTGGTGAACACGATTTGGTAAAGGTATCGATGAGAGGCCATGTAGGAGTACATGGTGGGTTGTTTCATTGAAGCCGACCCTAAGCACCGAGATCTGTATATGTGATTTAAGATACAGCTACTACCATGCATTGGGCCCTGAAATATGACCCCGCTCGACTTCTTATTCACCCTAGCTCTCTGTCCAGGAGTTGCAAGTAGTTTCTGGTGTTTGTAGCCTACTGGAGGCCGTGGACAGCGCTGACCGTAGGGGTGGGCTGTGATGCGGTAGGTACGTGGCCGGGTGTACCGAATACCCGTTAGGTATCTCGGGAACCTTGTTCACATCGTTCGGGGCCGTATGGGAAACCTCGGCCGGACTCCCTGCGGATGGAACCTGAATAGGCGATAAACCTGGACTAGAGGCTTAAGTGTTTAGGTAGGTCGTGGTCTACACCCACGTCGGCTTTCGCTTGAAGTCTGCCGAGCACATGTCGTGTGCAGACGCTAAGTGGTGGAAACATGTATGAAGAAGTACACCCCTGCAGGGTTATCATAATCTATTCGAATAGCTGCGTCCGCGGTAAGGACTACTTGGTTGCCTATACAGTTCATAGACAAGTAAATGGAAACTACTAAAAGCCTCAAGATAAGTGTGAGTGCCGAGGATGGCTCTTCCGTAGGAAGACGGAGGTGGATCCTCGGTAGTGTATTGAAGTGGTGAGTAGTGGACTCGTGTGCGCAAAACCATTTCAAATTGAAGTATCATAGGATAGCCTAGCCAAGAGTCAAAGCTGGCTTGCTGCAATAACTCCACCAACCCTTCTTGATACTATGCATGTATGTAGGATCTGATGTAAGTCTTGCTGAGTACCTTTGTA
Source organism: Triticum aestivum (assembly GCF_018294505.1). Lineage (NCBI taxonomy): Eukaryota > Viridiplantae > Streptophyta > Magnoliopsida > Poales > Poaceae > Triticum > Triticum aestivum. The sequence goes on from NC_057807.1 coordinate 249,481,385, forward strand.
CTCATGTTGCTATAATCTACATTTTTACAGAAGACGCTGCAACCCCTTCTGATGGGTTGTATGTAGACGTTGACATCAACGAGTAGGCTAAAGACCCAGGTGGTGACCCTGAGCTTGTGATGGACCACGTAGTATAGTTAGGCTTTCCAAGCCTCTTTTATTTTACTAATTGTCTGTACTCAGACAATGTACTTCCGCTGCTGGTTTGTATGACTGTATGACTTGTATGTTGGGTCGTGAGACCCGTACCTTTGTGTATGTTATGTATGGCTCCCTGAGCCTTAAATAAAGTACTTGTGTCGTAGAGTCATGTTGTGATGCTTCGTTGTATTTGCACATATCGAGCATATTGTGTGTATGATTGAAATGCTTGGTATGTGTGGGATCTGACTATCTAGTTGTTTATCTTTAGTAGCCTCTCTTACCGGGAAATGTCTCCTAGTGTTACCGCTGAGCCATGGTAGCTTGCTACTGCTCTGGAACACTTAGGCTGGCCGACATGTGTCCTTCTTCGTTCCTGTGTCTGTCCCTTCGGGGAAATGTCACGCATTGAGTACCGGAGTCCTGTTAGCCCGCTACAGCCCGGTTTACCGGAGTCCTGCTAGCCCAGTGCTACAGCCCGGACCCACTTGCTGATGACCGACACGTTCGAAGCTGGGTCATGGATGCCTGTCCCTGTAAGTCTGTGCCACTTTGGGTTTACGACTAGTCATGTCAGCCCGGGCTCCTTATCATATGGATGCTAGCGACACTATCATATACGTGAGCCAAAAGGCGCAAACGGTCCCGGGCAAAGGTAAGGCGACACCCGTGGGGATACCGTGCGTGAGGCCGCAAAGTGATATGAGGTGTTACCGGCTAGATCGATGTGACATCGAGTCGGGGTCCTGACAGCGTTGGTATCAATAGGCGATAAACCTGGACTGGAGGCTTAGGTGATTAGGTAGGTCGTGGCCGACACCCACGTTGGGCTTCCGCTTGAAGGATGCCGAGTACATGTCGTGTAAACGACGGTAAGTGGTGAGAGCGTGTATGAAGAAGTACCCCCTGCAGGGTTAACATGATCTATTCGAATAGCCGCGTCCGCGGTAAAGGACTACTTGGTTGCCTATACAGTTCATAGACAAGTAAATGGAAACTATTAAAAGCCTCAAGCTAAGTGTGAGTGCCGAGGATGGCTCTTCCGTAGGAAGACGGAGGTGGATCCTCGGTAGTGTATTGAAGTGGTGAGTAGTGGACTCGTGTGCGCAAAACTATTTCAAGTTGGAGTATCGTAGGATAGTCTAGCCAAGAGTCAAAGCTGGCTTGCTGCAATAACTCCACCAACCCTTCTTGATACTATGCATGTATGTAGGATCTGATGTAAGTCTTGCTGAGTACCTTTGTACTCATGTTGCTATAATCTACATTTTTTACAGAAGACGCTGCAACCCCTTCTGATGGGTTCTATGTAGACGTTGACATCAACGAGTAGGCTAAAGACCCAGGTGGTGACCCTGAGCTTGTGATGGACCACGTAGTATAGTTAGGCTTCCAAGCCTCTTTTATTTTGCTAGTTGTCTGTACCCAGACAAAGTACTTCCGCTGTTGGCTTGTATGACTGTATGACTTGTATGTTGGGTCGTGTGACCCGTACCTGTGTGTATGATATGTATGGCTCCCTGAGCCTTAAATAAAGTACTTGTGTCATAGAGTCATGTTGTGATGCTTCGTTGTATTTGCACATATCGAGCATATTGTGTGTATGTTTGAAATGCTTGGTATGTGTGGGATCTGACTATCTAGTTGTTTATCTTTAGTAGCCTCTCTTACCGGGAAATGTCTCCTAGTGTTACCGCTGAGCCATGGTAGCTTGCTACTGCTCTGGAACACTTAGGCTGGCCGGCATGTGTCCTTCTTCGTTCCTGTGTCTGTCCCTTCGGGGAAATGTCACGCTTTGAGTACCGGAGTCCTGTTAGCCCGCTACAGCCCAGTTTACCGGAGTCCTGCTAGCCCAGTGCTACAGCCCGGACCCACTTGCTGATGACCGACACGTTCGAAGCTGGGTCATGGATGCCTGTCCCTGTAAGTCTGTGCCACTTTGGGTTTACGACTAGTCATGTCAGCCCGGGCTCCTTATCATATGGATGCTAGCGACACTATCATATACGTGAGCCAAAAGGCGCAAACGGTCCCGGGAAAAGGTAAGACGACACCCGTGGGGATACCGTGCGTGAGGCCGCAAAGTGATATGAGGTGTTACCGGCTAGATCGATGTGACATCGAGTCGGGGTCCTGACAGGTGGCGTCGCCCCTTTTTGCGTGTATGATTGGATAGTGAAAAATATTCTAGTGGCGCTTTTGATTTACCCACAGAATGATTGAATTGCTTGTTTCTATGAACTGAGTTCGCCAATAATGTGAAGGATGCTAATCTTTTCATCCTATTGTAGATTGCTTAGATCTCGATATGCCAAAAGTAATCGCATGAAATATATAGTAAAAGCCAGTGTGATGTGTTTGGCTACAAATAGTCTGACTACACGTCCTCATATAACATATCAAGGACGCACCATCTTACCAGATTAACCATTTGACTTACCCATTGAGTGTGGGAAGAAAGAACTATTGGGACTGCGTATCCAAGCAATTGATGACATGGACTCCTTCGTACAACCTTGTAAGCGAAAAAGAAGTTGCAGTGTGCCTGTACAAAGAACTAGCGTAAGTTCAGTTACCTGCTTCTCGAAATTTTAGTTAACCACTTATTGCAAAATTGTTTAATTATGTTGCTTGGCTTAATTTAGTTTTCTACTGATTACATAATGGCACAACCTGTTAATCATATTGTAGACTGCGCATATCTATGTGTTTGATACTTACTGTTAAGAATTACCTGTTTGCCTTAACTTAAATATCTACTTGTTTGTTTAACTGCTTTGCTGCTGCAAAAGCGGGTTACAATGATGTTAACAACTACTTTTCAGCATCCAATTGAAACTCTTTAATTCCTTGTTTGTTTAACTGGTTTGCTGTTATAACTCCCAGTTGAGATGTTTTGCTAACTTCAACTTTTCTGAATCCAATCGGAACTTTAATGGCAAAACAGGTTAGCCCAAGATCAAAGAGCGAGGTCCCCATGGACGTTGCATCATCCCACAGCAGTGGCACCGGCCCAATCGTGCATTATGAATTGCCAACTGCTGATGCTTTAGAGGCTAAACTAGTGGTAGAAAGAGATTCTACTTCTACACTTAGAGATGAAGTTGACATGTTGAGGAAGCAAACAGCACAATCACAAGCAGTACTCAAGACAACCATTAAATATTTAGTGGATTTCAAAACGAAGCAAGCTAAGACTGACCAGATTGTTAAGGTCCTGAAGGAAAAAAGGAAATTAAATTCCTACTTGGTAAATCATAGGTGAAATGTTCTTTCCATAGTTGAATAACCTTTGTGTTATCTGTTCATGTAATCAATCAAACCATTTGTTTTAGAGATCATGTAATAATTGTTTTTTTTGTTTTTTGGTTTGTAATTTTATTTGAGCACAAGTCTGTATTAATTTATAAGACTCGGAGACATTTCATTTGGATTGTTGTGCCAAACCTACAAATATGGCAATCGGGCTGAATGTGCATTCAGCAATAGTAGTAGTATAGATGGACCATAAGTGGCATGCATCGGAAAGGGCCAAGATGCTGGCTAAAAAAGGATGCTGTTGTAGCCAAAAAAAGTACAACGGCCTGGCTTATGTATGTTAGTTGATATTATTGATCCATATACTCTATAAGTGTTTATATGTCTGTTAGTTCTGTACATTCTTGGTTGATTGACTCGGTATTTGAATCTTGATACATCGCTTGTGTACATATCTAAATGGGAGTACACATTATGCTGCGTGTGACATTTGAGTTGGACATGAAGTGTTCCAAATATTCGAATTCACCTTAAACTGGATTCTAGTTTCTGAATTTGAGTATCGGCATTTGTAAACCATATTCATATATGACAGTGGAATACATCTTTGTCGTCCTTTTGAAGATATATAAAAACACATCGAATGATTTATAAAGATTCATAGAGGAATACAAAATGGATTCAAATTTAGTTGCCAGGGTAAATGTGGATGCTTATTGTCCCAAAATTCGAAAGAAGCAGCAAAATGTCCACTCCCACTTTGGCTGCCCGAAGCCAAGTGGGAGATGGAAATTACTGTCTACCCATTACACGGACAATCCATCGGCCCGATTTCCACTTCTCTAAATAGGGGTAGGTTAGTAACTTAAATTAGACGTGACACGACCACCTCTGAGCCCATTCCGACACGGTGGGCGTCAAACATGGGCGGCAAAACACATTTGATTCAAGCTCGTCCGAAAGACCTCTGTTTCTCCCTCCATTCCCCATTCATACACGGTGGGCGGCAAAACAAACTCGACTTGGCCGAAATCGATGTAGGCAAATATTTTCAATAGGGGCAGGTTTGTAACTTCACTCAGATATGACACAACTGCCCTACCTGTCAGCCCCGTTCATACACCATGGGCGCCAACCACCCTCTCCTCACCCGAAATCGCTCTGGGCAAATATTGGCGAGATGCGAGATTACCGTCCTATCCCCAACCGACGAGACGTACAAATTTTAAACGGGGGCTAAGTTCGTAACTTTTCCATATTTCAGACAGGCGCGTCCCAGAAACATGGTTCCCCGTACCTCTCCCTCCATTTTCCCATTTATACACCGTCCGCGCTAGAACACCCCATCCCCACACCAGCCTCCATCCGCCACCCCATCAATCACCACCGTCCTCCACCACATCCATCGCCACCGTCCTCCACCATGCCGGAGCGCCTACCAAGACCGCGTCATCCACTGCTAGAGATGGATGTTTCTCATCCGCGGTGACGGACCAATAGCCTTGCATCACGTCCTCTCGCTTCATCGGCGCTGTTGCCCTCTTTGCCGGGGCCGCTCACACGACCTTCTCTTCCACCGCAATGGTACTTATCCCCCGATGCACCCGTCTACCGTCACAGATCTGCTTCAACGCCACCAACAGCCATCGCACACCCGATGCCTACACGGCGCCGCAAGAGAGGTGGTACTTCATATCTCCTCAACTTTTTGATCTCAACCAGAAAATAGATCTTAACTTGCTTAGTCTACTTTCTTTTCAGCTCTTAGAATTTAGTTCTTAGTTCGAAACAAACAATGGATGCTAAGTATCATTTCTCCGGTTTGCAGCTTCAAATCTGCCATGGCACAGCCATAATACGGTTTAATTGATCATGCTTAGGGTTTAATTGATCATGTTGGTTCCGTGGTGGTTTCTTTAATAGAAATCGAGGGGGAACCCTCTTTTGCTAAAAAAAATTGCTTAGAGTTTCCCCCTTTTATGATCACTATATGATCAGAATACGTGCTTCGTGTCATAATAACACTGATCCACCCATCAAGCTAAACAAGCTTAGTTGTTCAAATACGAATTTGATATTATTAAAACAGAGTTGTTTAATTGGTCAGCTAAATGTTCCTAAATTAGTTTCGAAAATGCATGTTCGCCGCCCGGGTGTGTATCTCTACAGGGTGCCCACAGTGGGCCGGCCCACCCTGGGATTTTGGGTCGTCCCAGGCCCCGACTCCCCTCTGTTCTGCTGCGCGCTTCCGATCTCTACTCGCCCCCAGCCGCCTGCCTCGCCGGCGACTTGCCACGACATGACTCTAGGAGGAGATGCCAGACTAACAGGAGGCCAGGAGCCACTCGCCCAACAGCGTCACCGCTGCCCGGGTGCATCGCGGTGCCTACCTTCCCAGCCCGTTCAGGACTCAGGCGTGCAGCACCCACCAAGCCAACCCTATTTATCCTGAGATATGTCCTCAACACTCAGCAACCACTCCTCATCACCCATTTTCTAATTGATTCATTACTCATTAGGCAGGACTATCATTAGGGTTTGTTGTGTGCTCAGTGCTACCTACACTTAATGGTTCAGATGTATTTCGGTAATCTTTAGTACCTCTAAAGTTCACTGGGTTTTCAAAATTCCGGCCCTCGAAACAGAAACTAGTCATTTTGGATTGTTGGTCGTAGTGACATTGACCCAGATTACTACTGCAAGCCAGGTTTGTTGACAATTTTACTTGTCTTTCTTACTCATTCGATATAATATCCAAGTATTCACGTCGATTAGTTGCAAACAATAAGTGCTAGACAAACTTCTTCATTCAAATTTTGGACGATCTCTTACTGTAGTTACAATTTTGCATACTTGTCCTAATAAGCTCACAAGTAAATGATTGATTCACTACATCTATGCTTGCCTTGTCATATTTGTTGTCAATATTCTTTTAGGGTGGACCACCCTATTTCTAAATACTGGAACCGTAGACATGAGTGAATAGTATTTCTCTATGTGATCTCTTCCATCATGTGTGGGTAACGAACACTGCATTGTATAGAAAGAAATTGTCATTTCCAGCTTTTACATAGGTTTCGATCTTTTACATGGAATACAATCTGCCTACTTGCTTTGTGTCGCACTACCAACACTCCACCCTTGAAGCTAAACATTACGCCACTCATAATTTCTTAGTTTATTTGTTCAAATATGAATTTCATATGATTCTAATGTTCCTACTTTAGTTTTGAAATGTATGCCTGCCTGTTATAGAGACATAAGGGGTTTGTATTTCTGTGTGTGGTCTGGTCAGCACGGTTGGGGAGGTGAACCTTGCATATGCAGGGGTTTATAGGGAGACACTCTCCGAGTTGAATCCGCAATGCATTCCATAGATAATCTGACTACTTTTTTTGTTTTCATGAATCTCAGATTCTGAACAGCATCATAATGATTATGAGCTTGCGCGCATGAAAAGAATAAAGCAGAACAATGCCATGGCTGTCAAACTTGGCATTAAGGGACTGAAATCAAGTCTGAATGCAATGCAATGCAAACGCTCTCCACCTATAGATTCATGCTCAGAATATGATCCTAACAGTGATTCTGAGCTAGAGGGAAACCTAAGTCAATGTAGCTCCCTAGTGGAGGAGTCATAGGAAGATGCCCTATCTTATTCACCCATCAAGGTACTTGCTCTAACTTTCCAAGGTTACATTGCTTGCACATATCTTGCAACTGATGCTTTGCATTGTGTCTACTTTGTTGAACTGCCATTAGCTTAGTTTACACATCGTGTATGTGAATACGCCCTGCCTATCCATTTTCAGTACATATTCCATCTGTCATCATACCATATTTATCCATTCAAATGCTATTCTTGTGTATCAGAAGTTCAAAAGGAAGTGGGCGATTGCTGATCATGGAGGAGCACAAGCAAAGTATTTGGAAAAGGTAGTGGCACCTGATAAATCAAATAGCCCATTAGGTGTAGTTGCAATATAACCTGACCCACAAAATACCCCAACTCTAGCAGACTCTAGCCCTACTACACTGGTCATTTCTGATGCCCCAACTCAGCAGACCCCAACTGCAGCAAACAGTATGATTATGCCAGTTGACATAGCACCAACTGTACGATGCAAAATCCCCATTCCAACAAAGAGTACACCAAATCCAGTTGCCAAATCCCATTTCAAACCAGAGAGAGCCCCAATTGCAGCAAATAGGACCCCTATTCCATTTCTTCCCAGTTTAGAAGATGAAGCTTATGTTGTTGTCAGGAACTTTTTGTGCATCTTTCCTTCATGGAAAGATTATACCGCAGATACAGAACAATTTCCAGTCTTCCTCCGCAACTTACGCGTAAGTAATGTACTAATGTTATTCATGGTCATTACTGCATATGTTTCTGCTGACAGAAGACACAAGATTTCATTCTTTTAAATAGGCGAGGAGCAAACTGGATTGTGATGACGAGCAAGGGTTGGTTGCACTTTTCAAGCACTCGTTGATGAAGTATCGTTGCTACCTGAGGCAAGCGCACTTCGATGGCAAGCCTCTGAACAAAATTTATGTAAAGTCTCTGGTGCTACATTTATCCGACAGTGACTAGAATAATCTTGTTACACATTGGTCTCGGCTGCAGCATAAGGTACTGTCTAAGATATCACATCACAATTTGAACTACATTTCTGCATTTGCCTTAATGTCTCACTTATACGAAAACTATTAGCAGAAGAACATTCGTTCTCAAGGGACCACGGAATCTTGCAACTATACTACACACTGCATTGCTCTTGTGAGTACCTCTTGCCCTGTATGACCATACTTAATTTCATAGCTGTTTGATTATGTAGCATCACTGCACATGTTAGCCTCGTAATCATCCATTTGGTGGACATTATAAGATCCATATGGACTCTTACATAAATTTAGAATCAACCCAATGCTTTTGAAGAGGTTTAGCTCTGTAGTCCTCTTGTAAGGACTGAACATGGTCTATCACTGTACTTACATTAACAGCTACTCCCTCCGTACCATAATATAAGAACGTTTTGTACAGTACACCAGTGTTCAAAACACTCTTGTATTATGGGAAGAGGGATTGGTTCATTTTGTAGCATTCTTCATCTTATCTACCTCGCCCACCATTTACTAAAAAAGATCAGATCTATATTTAATCTTACCAACAAGTAGAATACACAGACAATGCCAGTGCAGAAGTGTAGCCCATTGCTCTTGTCAGTACATTTTGTCCTGTAATGCTTGTACTTCCAGGGATTGGTAGTTGATTATGTAGCATCAATCTGCATCTTATCTTCATTATCCTCTATCCCTTCCAGTATTATCATATCTATAATTACTCTCTACAAAATGTAGAGTACATGCAATGCTTATGAAGAAGATTCTGTGCTGAAACTCTTGAGTTATCCTTCCCTTGACATGGAGAAGGGCATTATAAAGCCGGTGTTAACTGTTAATGTTAGTCAGTCCTTCTAAAGCCTTTATCCTCAACTGCTGTTTAATTTGCTCATACTCCCTATCGTTTACTACTGTTTAGTTTGCTGTTTCTACCGAAATGCATGTTCGTAAGAACCGTAAGTTCTAAGTTTTACTTGTAAAACAAAATTCCTTATTCATACCATGCACATTACTTAATACTCCCTATATGTATGCTTGTTTTTTTGGATCTATAATCCAGTGTGTGGTGAAGCAGCCCACGTTTGCTCATATCCTGTTTTATCTTACTGATGTGGCTGATGATATGAACAACATGCCATGCACATTATCCAAAATAGATACAACGATTTTCTTTGCGCTTCATCTATGCTTGTTATGTTGACATGGTAATCCAGTAGTGTGGTGAAGCTCCCCGCATTATGAACAATGCCAAATTATGCTATTGATATTTTGAACTTACTCTTTATTTTCTAATTTGAAATTGGATAGAATTGACAGAATAATTATCATCTTTGTTTATACACGTGCAAAACCTGTCATCTCTCTGCTTTGTTTCAGGGTGATATGCCTGATTGCAGCAAACCTGTCATCTCTTTGCACAAGTCTACTGAAGGGTGTGAGACAAACCCAACATATATTGCAGCAAAGAAGGCAAAACATGTTGAAGATAGCGAGACAACCCCAAAGTCTTGTCTTGATGCAGTGTTCAAGTTACTTGAGACTAACAGTCAGACAAGCTCACATAATTCATTGTCTAAATCAGTTTGAATTCTTCAGTCCCAAGTTCTAGCAGAAAGGCATTCTGCAACTCAACTTCGACTCGAAATCCTATCTCTAAGAAAGATTGCGGAGAACAACAATGAGAACCTCATCGCTAAACAGCTACACCTGGAAGCTATGACTGACATGCTAGGCCGGTCTCACAGCCTTGCTCAGCAGCTTGTGCAGCAGTTCCCCCGCAAGGCTAACCTTTCTTGAACTATCTTGGAAGTGGTCTCGGTTCAGTATTATTTTGTTACGCTGCAATGGTGCCCAGTTTTTGTAATCTGCTTCTTCGTTGCGCTTTATGATCACTGGTGGCGAACTTTGATGCCCAGTGGATGTAATATACCTTAAATCCTTTATTGTATAGTGTAGGTTTATTCTTAGTTACTATGCCATAATTTCTTTATTGTATAGAGTAGGTTTGTTCTTAATTCCTACTAGTTACTGCCATCATTCGCTATCTGAAAAAAATCAGATGTAGTCGACCAGACCGAAACATTCGACTCTAACGGGCCAGGATTTTAGCGGGCCACAATTGGGCCGGCCTGCGTCTTTCTTGGGCCCGAATGATTGGGGCCTTCACACATTGCGCCAGGCCCAAACTTACACCGGCCTATATTTTAGTTGGGCCTTTTGTCGACCCAGCGCTTAGTTTGGCCCAGGTAGCGTTGGGCCATTAACAGGCTGAATATTGTACTGGCCTATTACGGCTGAGATGAAACCATGGGCCTTTAGCAGGCCAAAATGCATGTTGGGCCTCAATTTTCACTTGTCGTCGACGGGCCTTCAGCAGGCCGAAATGTAGACCGGGCCATTTTGGGCCCAGTTAGCTCACGGGCCATTACCAGGCCGAAACATATCTCGGGTCTTAGTTGGCCCACTAATATCATGGGCCTTTAAGAGGCCGAAAGCTTAGTACATGCATCAACGGGCCTAATTATGCGACATGCCTTTAACAGGCCCAAAGTCACATTGGGCTTAACTGTTGCCACCTTTAGCACGGGACGTTAGTGGGCCCGATGTCCCGTCGGACCATATATGGCCCATGGGCAGCACAGGCCATTCCCAGGCCGAAAGTCACACCGGGCTGAAATGGGCCCATGTCCACATCAGGCCTCTAACAGGCCTAAAGTCATTGGGCTGTAGTTGAGCCGAAAATTTGGAATTGCTTCAGCGAAAAACTGGTGTGCAAAGTGTCATCAGACACGGTCCCTTATTCAGAACTGTGTACGATATGTGAATATCACAAACGATTCAGATAGCTTAACCCGTGTGCGATGAGTTTGAACATCAAAAAATTTGGTTCCAATTTCCCTGGTTATAGTGCTCATACACGTCATTGCATAATTTGGGTACACAAAGGAGACTACAACACATCCACACTTCTTAATCGAGCAAGTTCAACAATTAAACAGAGCTAGCTGGGCCCAAAACAAATTAAAGACCCTAACAAATTAAAGACCAACGCTCTTAATTAAACAAAACAAAGAGTACTACTATGGTTGGTGCTTGTCGATCTCCGCCGCCTACTCCATGTCCAGCTCGCGCCCGACGGTCTCCTGGAAAAGGAGCTCCATGGCATCCATCACACCATATTCGGCAAGCATCTAGCCATCCGCGTCCGCCATCTCTTTGGAAAAGGCCTCCACGAGCTGGGCGTGGGCGGCCGCGATCTGGGCTTGGACGGGCTCCGTCGTCGCAAGGTATGCGGTGGAGGAACGGACAGCAGCTCGAATGCTCTCGGTGATTGCCAACTCTTTAGCCGTGGGTTGCCGACCGTTGTCGGAGAAGCTTCATTCGATTTGTGCGGTGACCACCATGAGCTGGGCATGGGCGGCCTCAACATGGTCGTGGGCTGCCTCCATCAGGGCTAAGGCCGCCGCTATGGAACGGACAGCTACTGTGCCGCTCTCGCCAGCTGCTATCTCCGAGGCAGATGTTGCTGCTGCCACATGAGAAGCAACAGCGGTCGTTTGGGCTGCCATGGCCGCTCGGTCGCAGATTGCGGTCGTGCTCATGCACCTTGTTAGCACGCGCATGGCGGCTGCGGCCACGCTCTCACCAGAGTGGGCCGCCAAGTTGCCCTCATGACGCGGGTCCACGTCCCCATCTTACACCGGCGATGATTGAATAGTGAAATGATATTGAGGGAGCGTTCTAGTGTGCTTGACACGCCGACTGTGGACTGTAGCCGACGCACCTTCTCGCGTAAGCCATAGGCGTACTATACATCGATGATGCTCCAAGTTATTTTGTACTGCATCTCACACCGTTGGTGATAATAAACTGTGTGGGATCTACTTGATTTTTAATTTTGATTTGAATTACATAATGGGGTCATAGCGGCAATGGACGGTGTTTGAACTGCTAGACATTTTATCTGCAGTGAACATGCAACTATATGTGTGTCGTAAAAAAATTGGAATTGTTCAGGGTTCATTTGGACATTTTATAAGGTAACTTGGTTTTCTAGGCATTTCAGGTGCACAATTCAAAATTAAACCACATGCTACAGTCCATAAAAACGGGTTGCAAAATCAAATGTTTGTCCTTGGTTGCAAGCTTAGGTCACATGCAAGAAATGAGAATGAATGTCAAACACCTTGACACTGTCGCTCAGCTGCTCACATTGAGATACATGCTTTTAACATTCTAGTGAATCAAAAACTCGTCTGAAATTCGTGAAACTTGACATGATAGAACGGCAACGACATGCCATGGTAGAAATATTGTCCCATTTGGGGCAGGTGTGGGTATAAGCTTCTCGCAAACTAGACCTTCTCTCACAACAAGCCTGATGGTTTCAGTAGGGTACGTGCCACCTTGGGGGACGAAACGATATAAGTTGCCTCTTCTTACTTCCAAAATGTTTCTCGTGTCAACATAGAACAACACGAGTGTTGTGTCAGTTTTTGGGATTTTTCGGGGTTCGTTTTGACATTTTTATGCATTAATTGTGTTTTCAATGCATTTATGAGCACAATTCAAATTTGAACACATGCACATGCTCTAATGCATATAAATTGGTTAAAATTCAAATATGTGTCCTTGGTTGCATGCTTAGGTCCCATGCAAGAAATGGGAATGAATGTCAAACACCCTGCCACCTTCACTCGGCCACAAACATTGAGATTCCTGGTTTTTAAATTCTAGTAAATCCAAAACACATCTTAAATTCATGAAACTTGGCATGCTATCATGGAGCGGCATCAACATGTCGTGGTAAATTTTTTGTCCCATTTGGGGCAGGTTTGGGGATATGCTTCTCACAAACCAAAGGTTCTCACAACAAGCCTGAAGGTTTCGGTAGGGAACGTCCCACCTTTGGGGACGAAACAATATCAGCTGCCTCTTATTTCTTTCAAAAAATTTCTACTGTCAACATAGAACAACAAGAGTGTTGTGTCAATTTTTAGGATTTTCGGGGTTCGTTTGGACATTTTTATACATGAATTGAGTTTTCGATGCATTTATGTGCATAATTAAAATTTGAACTACATGTGCATGCTCTAATGCATATAAGTTGGTTGAAAATTCAAATCTGTGTCCTTGGTTGCATGCTTAGGTCCCATGCAAGAAATGCGAATGAATGTCAAACACCCTACCACCGTCACTGAGCCGCAAACATTGAGATTCCTAGTTTTTAAATTCTAGTAAATCCAAAACTCGTCTGAAGTTCATGAAACTTGGCATGCTATCATGGAGAGGCATCAACATGCCGTGGTAAATTTTTGGTCCCATTTGGGGCAGGTTTGGGTATAAGCTTCTCACAAACCAGAGCTTCTCACAACAAGTCTGATGGTTTTGGTAGGGAACGTCCCACCTTACGGGACGAAATGATATCAGCTGCCTCTTATTGCTTTCAAAAAAAATTCTACTGTCAACATAGAACAACAGGAGTGTTGTGTCAATTTTTAGGATTTTTCGGGGTTCATTTGGACATTTTTATGCATTAATTGAGTTTTCAACGCATTTATGTGCATAATTCAAAGTTGAATTACATGCACATGCTCTAATGCATATAAATTGGTTGAAAATTCAAATATGTGTCCCTGGTTGCATGCTTAGGTCCCATGCAAGAAATGGGAATGAATGTCAAACACCCTGCCACCGTCACTCGGCCGCAAACATTGAGATTCCTGGTTTTTAAATTCGAGTAGATCCAAAACTCGTCTGAAATTCATGAAACTTGGCATGCTATCATGGAGCAACATCAACATGCCCTTGTAATTTTTTTGTCCCATTTGGGGTAGGTTTGGGTATATGCTTCTCACAAACCAAAGGTTCTCACAACAAGCCTGATGGTTTCGGTAGGGAACGTCCCACCTTTGGGGACAAAACGATATCAGCTGCCTCTTATTGCTTTCAAAAAATTTCTACTATCAACATAGAACAACAGGAGTGTTGTGTCAATTTTTAGGATTTTTGGGGGTTCGTTTGGACATTTTTATACATTAATTGATTTTTTGATGCATTTATGTGCATAATTCAAATTTGAACTACATGCACATGCTTTAATGCATATAAATTGGTTGAAAATTCAAATCTGTGTCCTTGGTTGCATGCTTAGGTCCCATGCAAGAAATGGGAATGAATGTCAAACACCCTGCCACCGTCACTCGGTCGCAAACATTGAGATTCCTTGTTTTTAAATTCTAGTAAATCCAAAACTTGTCTGAAATTCATGAAACTTAGCATACTATCATGGAGAGGCATCAACATGCCGTGGTAATTTTTTATCCCATTTGGGGCAGGTTTGGGTATAAGCTTCTCACAAACCAGAGCTTCTCACAACAAGCCTGATGGTTTTGGTAGGGAACATCCCACCTTTGGGGACGAAACGATATCAGCTGCCTCTTATTGCTTTCAAAAATTTTCTATTGTCAACATAGAACAACAGGAGTTTTGTGTCAATTTTTGGGATTTTTTTGGGTTTGTTTTGATATTTTTATGCATTAGTTGAGTTTTCCATGCATTTATGTGCATAATTCAAATTTGAACTACATGCACATGCTCTAATGCATTGGTTGAAAATTCAAATATGTGTCCTTGGTTGCATGCTTAGGTCCCATGCAAGAAATGGGAATGAATGTCAAACACCCTACCACCGTCACTCGGCCCCAAACATTGAGATTCCTGGTTTTTAATTCTAGTAAATCCAAAACTCATCTGAAATTCATGAAACTTGGCATGCTATCATGGAGCGGCATCGACATGCCGTGGTATTTTTTTGTCCCATTTGGGGCAAGTTTGGGTATAAGCTTCTCATAACAATCCTGATGGTTTCGGTAGGGAACGTCCCACCTTCGGGGACGAAATGATATCCGCTACCTCTTATTGCTTTCAAAAAAATTCTAGTGTCAACATAGAACAACATGAGTGTTGTGTTATATTTTAGTACTTTTGGGGGTTCGTTTGGATATTTTTATACATTAACTGGGTTTTCTAGGCATTTTATGTGCATAATTCAAATTTGAACTACATGCACATGCTCCAGTGCATATAAATTGGTTGAATAATCAAATCTTTGTCCTAGGGTGCATGCTTAGGTCCCATGCAAGAAATGGGAATGAATTTCAAACACCAGGGCACTGTTGATTGCCGGCAAAATGTTGAGATACTTTGTTTTTAAATTCTAGCAAATCCAAAACTCGTCTGAAATTCATGAAACTTGGCATGCTATCATGGAATGGCACCCGATATGCTGTGGTATTTTTCGTGTCCATTTTGAGAGAAGAAGCACTCGAATAACAGCCAACAAAGGCATTTTCAAACAAATAGCTGCCACTCTAACCTCACAAATGTTTGTATAATTCAACTCGTTTGCATTATGTTAACCATTCATGTGACGCCATGTGTCTTCATTTATTTTAATGGCTATAGGAGGTGCCATGCAGACAGCTGCTTGACTGAACGGGAGGCGTGCGAGCACAGTCTGGTGTGCAGACTGACCGAGAGGCATGCAAGCTATCCTCCAATGCGCAGGCTCACTGGGAAGCATGCAAGCTGTACGCTGCAGGCTCACTTGGAATCGAGCCCTTTGACTTCCATGGCCGCCCGTCTTCCTCTCCATTAATGGCGCTCGAGACGCTGCTTAATACGGTGGCCTTACTGTTCGCCTCCCATTCCCCTCCCTCCCGCAGACCTCCACCAACGCCATGGCGTAGAAGGATCATCTGCCACGAGTCTTCAAGTTTGGTGAAGTCGATTCTGCGCCGGAGGAGATAGAAAATAAGGAGGAATGGAGCCTCATGGACATGGCCCAGAACGAGCTGGCCGCGGCTGTTGCTGCCTCCGCTCCCGTCCCAGCTTCCATCCCCCCGCCCGCGCCAGATACCATCCCCGTAGCATTAATGGGCTGGTCGCCGAGCACTATCGCAGAGCTGGAAGCCGCCGGGCGTCACCGAGGTCTCTGCGGACCCGCGTGAGCTCGTGTACATGCCAGCGCTAGCGCCCGTGCCCGTGCCCATGCACGCCCCTCCACCCACCGCTGCGCCGGTCCCCGTGCATTTGGTTGCACCCGCCGCGCCCGTACCTGTGCGCGCGCCCCCCTTAGTGGCATGGGACGCAGCCGTCGACCGCTACCTCTCAGCACCGCCAGCTGCCGTCCTCTCGCGCCCCACCCGTTGATCACGCAACGACATGATGTTTGATTTACAAGTGAAGAAAATTTTGAGCTGCCTTGAAGACTTCAACAATGGCATCCCGGAGGATGACAATGACAAGGACGGCGCGGCACGCCGCCTCCGCCGCCGCCGGAAATAGTTTTTTTCTTGGGTTTAATATTGTATCTTGATTGCAAACATTTTAGTTAGAACACCCGTATGCAAACCGACAGCTTCCCCAGGAAGCCAAGGGAAAATGTGCCGAGCAGGATTTGTGCAACTCTTGATCGCAAACGTTTTAGATAGAACACCCGCATGTAAAGCGAGAGTAGGATTTGTGCATGTCTTCAACACAAACGGTTGTTTTGGATGACCCGTGTGCAACCACTTACAAACAATTTGGTAAAATTTGCATCTGTCATATTGGGTATGTTGCCATTTGTCAAACTTGAAAGATCAACATTTGTTGATCTAGTAACATTGCCATTTGTCAACCTTGTAACACTGCAATTTGTCAAAATATGCAGCTAAAAATCACTAGCACTATCTAATTTTTGCAACTAAAATTCAGTAATTAAGCATGGATTTCATTCATAGATTAAGCAGTCGTGCTTAATTTATACAAACAGTTCAACTCAACAGCTGAACCGACCAAACTTTTCCCCAATTGTTGCCAACCACGTACTGAAATAGCTACTTCTTTATATAGTGGCTAATTTTAAGTACGTTGTACAGTTCCACCACATCTATAGTCAGATGAACTGAACAAATTAGCCCCTAAATACTACTACTACAGAGGGGCTTTGTACTACTTCCGGCAGCCTCTCCTCGGCCGAGCGCGCTCAATAAGAGGCGGAGGAGGAGGAGCCTACCGACGAGCTGGACAAATGCAATACGGTCCCTACCACTGCTGCATGTTCGGCGAAGCTCGCCAGATCGAACGCCCACTGCCGCTCCAAACGATCCGTCTCGAAGCGGTGGTTCTGCTCGTAGATCTCCTGATTCCTCGCCTCTGAGGCGGCGTATGCCGCGGCCAGGGCGGCGGTAAGGCTCTTTGCATGCTCGACGAGGCATTCCTCCTCCTCCCGCAGGAACTTGGTGTAGCGCACAAGGTCGCTGACGCACGTGCCGGCATCCACCTCCGCCTCCCACCTTCGAGCGGTGGTGGCAGATCGGGTGATGACCCCAGTGGTCGATAGTGGGCTGGCGGCTAGTGCGGCCGATGATGGGGTGGCGGCCACGACCACCACCTCCCGCCTTCGGGCTGCGGTGGCGGAGCGGGTGATGGCCATGGTGGCCGGCAATGGGGTGGCAGCCATGGCGGCCACCTCCCGCCTTCGGGCCGCGGCAGCGGAGTGGGCGATGGCCCTGGCTTTTGACGCTGGTGTGGCGGCAACAGCGGCCAGCAATAGCTACCGACGGGCACCGCGGCGGAGCGTGTGGTGGGTGTTCCGCGCAAACCCAACAGGACGCCACACGAACTACACTACACCGGGGACTACGCCGCCGCCGCGGTGTTGCCTCCCAGCTGGAGCTGTCGTCTGATGACGGTGGAGTGGCTGAGCGATGACGACTGACCGGTGCCATTGGCAATTATGGGAGACACAGACGAGATAAGCTACAAGATGGGAGGGGAAAATGTGACACAGGACTTGCCGGCTAAGAGGGTTTTTATAGCAGACCGGTAAGCATTGGGATTTTCGGGGATTTCACCCAGTCAGGCGGGAAGCTTGCGCAGGAACCGGCGAGGTTGCGCGGGAACAGGCTCACCGACGATTCATTGGCGCCACCGTTTGGCGAAAAGAACGCTCCCCGCGCTGCGCAAGCTTGCGCCATAAGCCGTCTGCGGCAGCGGGGTGACAAGACGTGCGAGAGGAGGACGAAAGGCCACATACACATACGGTTAATAAATAACGTTTGCGATTGAGTTACCTACTATACACCCGTCCTAGTTTATAAGTAGGATTTAACTAATAAAATACGAATGCATGTCGCCAAAGATTATATAGTTGGATTCGTATTTGAACATAGCTTCCAATTATATAATTTTTATAACGTGCATTAACATTTTGTTGGTTATATTTGAGGGCAAAGTATGGCACATAATATAAAGGGGACTATAGACCAAGACGGAGATAGTAGCACACGGTAGCTCTCTACGCAGCGACGCAAGTGTCGGCCGGCTGTAGGCAACCATTTCCTGCATGTTCAACTGCTCTATGCATGTGGTTGCTTGCGTCTGAGGCGATCGCGGCGCGCTCTGCTCGCGTCCCGCCACGCGCGCTCTGCTCTCTCGCGCCCCTCTGGGTGCTCTGCCCTCGTCCCTCCATGCGCGCTGCCAGTGTTTGGGGCCGGCGCACGATCACGCACGTTCGTGTGCATGCGATTGCACCGGGCGCGGCTCCACAATGCAGTTACCCGATGCAAAAACTGCCATGCGGACGTGCCGAGAATCCAGGCCGCCCGGCCCCCATTTATTCCTGCGGCCATTTACCTTCATCTCTCGCGTCACACGACACAATAAGCACCTCCACGGTGACACATATAGAGAGGACATCCACCGGTTCCAATGGCGATCCCCGTGGCTTCAATGGCGCTCCCAGCGACCGACGACGACAACGGCGGGCAGGTCACCATGCATCACATAATGGATACCCACGTGAGGGGTAAGGACCTCTCGGTGGTGTACACGAACGATCCGGTGTCGGTGGAGAGCTCCATCCAAACTATAGAGCAGTTCCTTGCCGAGGACAAGTACCAAGTGGTCGGCTTCGACCTCGAGTACACCATCGGTCATGCCGGGCACAATCAGAAGGTTGCCGTTGCCCAGTTGTGCATGCGACATGACGTCCTCGTCTACCACTACCACCTGTCCACAAGGCCTTGCGAGTGTTTCTCCAGTTTTATCAACAACTTCGACTACAAGTTCGCTACGGTGGACACCACGAACGATCTAAAAGCGCTCAAGGTTTTGGGCTTGAAATGCCCGAATCTTGTCAACATCCAGGACCACTACAAGGTCTGGGCAGTGCCAAGAACAAATTGAACTCCTTGGTTGACCTCGCCTCGATCATCATCGACCCCTACTACATGAAGATGAAGGATGAGAGCAAGAAGGACAAGGACACCTGGCACAGTGTTTGGCATGAGACATTGGATGAAGAACACGTCAAGTACGCGGCCAATGATGCGTACACAAGCTACAAGATGTACAGGCAGATCGTTGACATGAGTAAGTGTCTTGTTCATGCCCCAGCCAAGGGATCAAGCCATAGAGCAGTGGCGGGAGCGTCACAAGAAGTAGATGACTAGACGATCGTTTCTCCTACTTTAGAATGCATGCAATTGTTTATTGAGGTGTGTGCGAATGATCTGTATCAGTCACTTATGTAATTGGATGTTTATTTCAGTTATATATATATATATAGATAGATAGATATAGATATAGATATAGATATAGACACACACACATGTTATTCTTCTGTAGATAGAGTAAATCACACGGCTTATTAGCAGCAATCATCTATGTTATTATTGGTCTTCGCACACATTTCTGACCACGGACCTGTTTGCCGCATATCACACACATATTGTTCAATTGAACTGTTTCCATTGTGTTGCGCAATAAAGGTTGCAAAGAGGGATCTACATCAGGAAGGTCTATCGAGGTCTTTGTTTTGTAATTTTTGACATTTCTTGTTTTTTGAACACATGTTGATTGGCTTGAAGAAGGTCTATCACATTACTTTTTGATAATTATTTATACACAAGCAACTAGTTTGCTTTTTTAAAAGTTTTTTGTACGAACAGAATCGCACACGAACTTACTATAGTAACCATCTGTGTTATAATTTCTCATCGCAAACAGTTCATCCAAGTGGGTTGTTTGCTGCGTATCACACACATCTGGTTTACATGAATCATTTGTGTTCTTTTAGCTAATCGCAAATGCCACATATCACACACATCTTGTTAAGATGAACCATTTCTGTTCTCTTGCCTAATCAAAAACAGTTTGTCTGAGTGAACCGTATGCCGTATATCACACACACCTTGACCAGGCTGACCATTTCTGTTGCATTCCCTAATAGCACACAGTTCATTGCAGGGAACTGTATGCAGTATATTGCACACACATTGATATGGCTACCCATTTCTATTGTTCTTCCTCATCGCAAACAGTTCTGCCGGATCAACCGTATGCCCTTCATCGCACACGCAACTAAAATCTGAACCGTGTTTGATGCATCCGTCATCGGAAATGTTTTGGACATTTTTGACGGTTCTCTGACACCACCATTTGCGATATTGCATCGCACTTAGTTTCTCAAAGGGTCTCTGATCATAGTGTCGCGTTAGCAGCATCCTGCAGTAGTGACAAATAACAAATACTCGCAACCCGACATGTTAAAGGGGTTGTCAATCCCTTTCGGGTACGGCGCCTCAAGATTGGAAAATAACGTGAGCTAAAAGTGGTAGATAGGATAAATAGATCATGGAACAAATATATTGCAGAAATTTATTTTTGTATTTTTGGTTTAATATATAATAAAATAAATGCAAGAGGAAATAGACCGCAAAGGCAAATATGATGAAAAGAGACCTGGGGGCCGTTGGTTTCACTAGTGGCTTCTGTCGAGAAAAATAGCAAACGGTGGGAAAACAATTACTGTTGGGCAATTGATAGAACTTCAAATAATCATGACGATATCCAGGCAATGATCATTATATAGGCATCACGTCCAAGATTAGTAGACCGACTCTTGCCTGCATCTACTACTATTACTCCACACATCGACCGCTATCCAGCATGCATCTAGTGTATTAAGTTCATGGAAAAATGGGGTAATGGAATAAGAATGATGACATGATGTACACGAGATCCGTCTACTATTGTGGAGATATAGATCTCATCTTGTTATCCTTAGTAGCAATGATACATATGTGTCGGTTCCCCTTCTATCACTGGGATCAAGCACCGTAAGATCGAACCCACTACAAAGCACCTCTTCCCATTGCAAGACAAATAGATCAAGTTGGCCAAACAAAACCCAAATATCAGAGAATAAATACGAGGCTATAAGCAATCATGCATATAAGAGATCAAAGAAGACTCAAATAACTTTCTTGGATAAAAACATAGATCTGATCATAAACTCAAAGTTCATCGGATCCCAACAAACACACCGCCAAAAGACTTACATCATATGGATCTCCAAGAGACCATTGTATTGATAATCAAGAGAGAGAGAGGAAGCCATCTAGCTACTAACTACAGACCCGTAGGTCTACAAAGAACTACTCACACATCATAGCGGAGGCACCAATGGAAGTGGTGAACCCCTCCATGACGGTGTCTAGATTGGATCTGGTGGTTCTGGACTCTGCGGCGGCTGGAATTGATTTTCGTCGACTCCTCTAGGGTTTGTGGAATATTTGGGTATTTATAGAGAAAAGAGGCGGTTTAGGGGGCACCCGAGGTGGGCACAACCCACCAGGGCGCGCCTGGGCCTCCTGGCGCGCCCTCGTGGGTGTTGTTCCACTCGAGCAGCCCCCCAGGTGCTTCCTTGGCCCATTGGATGTCTTCTGGCCCAAAAAAATCCTCCAGGAGTTTCTTTGCGTTTGGACTCCATTTGATATTGATTTCCTGCAATGTAAAAAACATGCGAAAAACAGCAACTGGCACTGGGCACTATGTCAATAGGTTAGTACCCAAAAATGATACAAAATGACTATAAAATGATTGTAAAACATCCAGGAATGATAATATAACAGCATGGAACAGTCAAACATTACAGATACGTTGGAGACATATCTGCTATCCAGAAATTCTATATCATTTCCAATCAACAATATGTCATCCACATATAATATTAGAAATGCTACAAAGCTCCCACTCACTTTCTTGTAAATACAGGCTTCTCCGAAAGTATGTATAAAACCATATGCTTTGATCACCTCATCAAAGCGTATATTCCAGCTCTGAGATGCTTGCACCAGTCCATAGATGGATCGCCTGAGCTTGCACACTTTGTTAACACCTTTAGGATCGACAAAACCTTCTGGTTGCATCATATACAACTCTTCTTTAAGAAATCCATTAAGGAATGCAGTTTTGACGTCCATTTGCCAGATTTCATAATCATAAAATGTGGCGATTGTAACATGATTTGGACAGAGTTATGCATCGCTACAGGTGAGAAGGTCTCATCATTGTCAACTCCTTGAACTTGTCAAAAACCTTTTGCGACAAGTCGAGCTTTGTAGATAGTAACATTACCATCGGCGTTAGTCTTCTTCTTGAAGATCCATTTATTCCCTATGGCTCGCTGATCATCGGGCAAGTCCACCAAAGTCCATACTTTGTTCTCATACATGGATCCTATCTCAGATTTCATGGCCTCAAGCAATTTATCGAAATCTGGGATCATCATAGCTTCTTCATAGTTCGTAGGTTCGTCACAGTCAAGTAACATGACTTATAGAACAGGATTACCATACCACTCTGTTGCGGATCATGCTCTAGTTGACCTACGAGGTTTAGTAGTAACTTGATCCGAAGTTTCATGATCATTATCATTAGCTTCCTCTCTAGTTGGTGTAGGTATCACGGGAATGGTTTTCTGTGATGAGTTGCCTTCCAATTCGAGAGAAGGTATAGTTACCTCATCAAGTTCTACTTTGCTCCCACTCACTTCTTTCAAGAGAAACTCCTATTCTAGAAAGTTTCCATTCTTGGCAACAAAGATCTTGCCTTTGGATTTGTGGTAGAAGGTGTACCCAATTGTTTCTTTAGGGTATCCTATGAAGACACACTTCTCAGATTTGGGTTTGAGCTTATCAAGCTGAAGCCTTTTGACATAAGTGTTGCAACCCCAAACTTTAAGAAACTACAACTTAGGTTTCTTGCCAAACCACAGTTCATACGCGGTGTCATCTCAACGGATTTAGACGGTGCCCTATTTAACGTGAATGCGGCTGTCTCTAATGCATAATGCCAAAACGATAGTTGTAAATCGGTAAGAGACATCATAGGTTGCACCATATCTAATAAAGTACAGTTATGACGTTCGGACACACCATTACATTGTGGTGTTCTAGGTGGTGTAAGTTGTGAAACTATTCCACATTGTTTTAAATGAAGGCCAAACTCATAACTCAAATATTTGCCTTCATGATCAGATCATAGAAACTTTATTTTCTTGTTATGATGATTCTCCACTTCAATCTGAAATTCTTTAAACTTTTCAAATGTTTCAGACTTGTGTTTCATCAAGTAGATATATCCATATCTGCTCAAATCATCTGTGAAGGTCAGAAAATAATGATACCCGCTGTGAGCTTCAACACTCATCGGACCGCATACATCGGTATGTATTATTTCCAATAAGTCATTTGCTCACTCCATTGTTCCGGAGAACGGAGTTTTAGTCATCTTGCCCATGAGGCATGGTTCGCAAGTATCAAATGATTCATAATCAAGTGATTCCAAAAGTCCATCTGCATGGAGTTTCTTCATGCGTTTTACATCAATATGACCTAAGCGGCTGTGCCACAAATATGTTGCACTATCATTATCAACTTCGCATCTTTTGGCATCAATATTATGAATATGTGTATCACCACAATCGAGATTCAACAAAAATATACCACTCTTCAAAGGTGCATGACCATAAAAGATATTACTCATATAAATAGAACAACCAATATTCTCTAATTTAAATGAATAACCGTCTCACACTAAACAAGATCCATATATAATGTTCATGCTCAACGTTGGCACCAAATAACAATTATTCAGGTTTAAAGCTAATCCCGAAGGTAGATGTAGAGGTAGCGTGCCGACGGTGATCACATCGACCTTGGAACCATTTCCGACGCGCATCATCACCTCGTCCTTAGCCAATCTACGTTTAATCCATAGCCCCAATTTCGAGTTACAAATATGAGCAACCAAACCAGTATGAAATACCCAGGCGCTACTGTGAGCATTAGTAAGGTACACATCAATAACATGTATATCAAATATACCTTTGTTCACATTGCCATCCTTCTTATCCGCCAAATACTTGGGGCGGTTCCGCTTCCACTGACCAGTCCCTTTGCAGTAGAAGCACTTAGTTTCAGGCTTGGGTCCAGCTCTGGGTTTCTTCCCGGGAGTGGAAACTTGCTTGCCATTCTTCTTGAAGTTCCCCTTATTTCCCTTACCTTTTTTCTTGAAACTAGTGGTCTTGTTAACCATCAACACTTAATGCTCCTTCTTCATTTCTACCTCCGTAGCTTTGAGCATTGCGAAGAGCTCGGGAATTGTCTTCTCCATCCCTTGCATATTATAGTTCATCACAAAGCCTTTATAGCTTGGTGGAAGTGATTTAAGAACTCTATCAATAAGACTATCATCTGGAAGATTAACTCCCAGCTAAGTCAAGTGTTTATGATACCTAGACATTTTGAGTATGTGTTCACTGACAGAACTATTCTCCTCCATCTTGCAGCTATAGAACTTGTTGGAGACTTCATATCTCTCAACTCGGGCATTTGCTTGAAATATTAACTTCAACTTCTGGAACATCTCATATGGTCCATGACGTTCAAAATGTCTTTGAAGTCCCGATTCTAAGACGTAAAGCATGGCACACTAAACTATCGAGTAGTCATCAGATCGAGCTTGCCAGACGTTCGTAACATGAGCATCTACTCCTGCAGCAGGCCTTTCACCTAGCAGTGCATTGATGTTTGCTAGAACTATGTCGGTATTTCCCCAAAGAGGAAGGGATGATGCAGTATAGCGACGGTAGGTATTTCCCTCAATGATGAGACCAAGGTTATCGAACCAGTAGGAGAACCTCCTCACACCACGTAAATAGCACCTGCACACAAATAACAAATACTTGCAACCCGACGTGTTAAAGGGGTTGTCCATCCCTTTCGGGTACGACGCCTCAAGTAGGAAAATAGCATGAACTAAAAAGTGGTAGATAGGATAAATAGATCGCGGAACAAATAAATTGCAGCAAGGTATTTTTTTGTATTTTTGGTTTAATAGATCTGAAAATAAATGCAAAGGAAAATAGATCGCAAAGGCAAATATGATGAAAAGAGACCCGGGGGCCGTAGGTTTCACTAGTGGCTTCTCTCGAGAAAAATAGCAAACTGTGGGAAAAAATATTGTTGGGCAATTGATAGAACTTCAAATAATCATGACGATATCCAGGCAATGATCATTATATAGGCGTCACGTCCAAGATTAGTAGACCGACTCTTGCCTGCATCTACAACTATTACTCTACACATCGATTGCTATCCAGCATGCATCGAGTGTATTAAGTTCATGAAAAAATGGAGTAATGCAATAAGAACAATGACATGATGTAGACGAGATCCGTTTATCTATTGCGGCAGATATAGATCTCATCTCATCTTGGTATCCTTAGTAGCAACAACACATACGTGTCGGTTCCCCTTCTGTCACTGGGATCAAGCACCGTAAGATCGAACCCACTTCAAAGCACCTCTTCCCATTGCAAGATAAATAGATCAAGTTGGCCAAACAAAACCCAAATATCGGAGAAGAAATACGAGGCTATAAGCAACCATGCATATAAGAGATCAAAGAAGACTCAAATAACTTTCATGGATAAAAACATAGATTTGATCATAAACTCAAAGTTCATCAGATCCCAACAAACACACCGCCAAAAGACTTACATCATATGGATCTCCAAGAGACCATTGTATTGATAATCAAGAGAGAGAGAGAGAGAGAGAAAGCCATCTAGCTACTAACTACGGACCCGTAGGTCTACAAAGAACTACTCATGCATCATAGGAGGAACCAATGGAAGTGGTGAACCCCTCCATGACGGTGTCTAGAGTGGATCTGGTGATTCTGGACTCTGCGGTGGCTGGATCAATATTTCATCGCCTCCCTTAGGGTTTCTAGAATATTGTGGTATTTATAGAGCAAAGAGGCGGTTCAGGGGCACCTGAGGTGGGCACAACCCCCAGGGCACGCCTGGGCCCCCTGGCACGCCCTGGTGGGTGCTGCTCCCCTCGAGCAGCCCCTCAGGTGCTTCCTTGGCCCATTGGCTTTTTTCGGGCCCAAAAAAATTCCTCCAGGAGTTGCGTTGCGTTTGGACTCCTTTTGATATTGATTTCCCGCGATGTAAAAAACATGCAGAAAACAACAACTGGCACTGGGCACTATGTCAATAGGTTAGTACCAAAAAATGATATGAAATGACTATAAAATGATTTTAAAACATCCAAGAATGATAATATAACAACATGGAACAATCAAAAATTATAGATACGTTGGAGACATATCGTGCATCGAGGACATAATTCTTCTGTGCAGCAATGAGGATAATCCTCAAGTTATGGACCCAGTCCGTGTAGTTGCGACCATCATCTTTCAACTTAGCTTTCTCTAGGAACGCATTAAAATTCAAGGGAACGATAACACATGCCATTGATCTACAACATAGTATGCAAAAACTATCAATACTAAGTTCATGATAAATTAAGTTCAATTAATCAAATTACTTAAGAACTCCCACTTAGATAGACATCCCTCAAGTCATATAAATGATACATGATCCAAATCAACTAAACCATGTCCGATCATCACGTGAGATGGAGTAGTCTTCAATGGTGAACATCTCTATGTTGATCATATGTACTATATGATTCTCGTTCGACCTTTCGGTCTCCAGTGTTCCGAGGCCATGTCTGTACATTCCAGGCTCGTCAAGTTTAACCCGAGTATTCCACATGTGCAAAACTGTCTTGCACCCATTGTATGTGAACATAGAGTCTATCACACCCTATCATTATGTGGTGTCTCAACACGATGGACTGTGCATACTTAGGGAGAACACTTATACCTTGAAATTTAGTTAAGGGATCATCTTATAATGCTACCGCCGTACTAAGAAAAATAAGATGCATAAAATATAAACATCACATGCAATCAAAATATGTGAAATGATATGGCAATCATCATCTTGTGCTTTTGATCTCCATCTCCAAAGCATTGTCATGATCTCCATCGTCACCGTCTCGACACCTTGATCTCCAACGTAGCATCATGGTCGTCTCGCCAACTATTGCTTCTACAACTATCGCTAACGCATAGTGATAAAGTAAAGCAATTACATGGCGTTTGCATTTCATACAATAAAGAGACAACCATAAGGCTCCTGTCGGTTGCCGATAACTTTTACAAAACATGATCATCTCATACAATAATGTATATCACATCATGTCTTGACCATATCACATCACAACATGCCTTGCAAAAATAAGTTAGACGTCCTCTACTTTATTGTTGCAAGTTTTAAGTGGTTGCTACGGGCTTCTAGCAAGAATTGTTCTTACCTACGCATCAAAACCACAACGGTGTTTCGTCAAGTTTGCTGTTTTAGCCTTCAACAAGGACCGGCCACAGTCAAATTCGATTCAACCAAAGTAGGAGAAACAAACACCCGCCAGCCACCTTTATGCAAAACTAGTTGCATGTCTGTCGGTGGAACCGGTATCATGAATGTGGTCATGTAAGATTGGTCTGAGCCGCTTCATCCAACAATACCGCCGAATCAAAATAAGACGTTGGTGGTAAGCAGTATGACTATGACCGCCTACAACTCTTTGTGTTCTACTCGTGCATATCATCTACGCATAGACCTAGCTCTGGTACAACTGTTGGGAAACGTAGCATGTAATTTTAAAAAAATCCTACGCTCACGCAAGATCTATCTATGAGATGCATAGTAACGAGGGGGAGAGTGTGTCCACGTACCCTCGTAGACCGAAAGCGGAAGCGTTTGACAACACGGTTGATGTAGTCGAACTTCTTCTATCTCCGACCGATCAAGCACCAAACGTACGGCACCTCCGAGTTCTGCACACGTTCAGCGCGATGACGTCCCTTGCCTTCTATCTCTGGCCGTTCAGCGCGATGACGTCCCTCGCCTTCTTGATACATCCTTCTCGATTAGCAACTATGGAGGGGGCACCGCACACGGCTAATGATTATTGTTGTGTGTTCTTTGCACCCCCTCCCCATGTATATATAGGTGGGAGGGGGAGGGGAGCAGCAAGGGTGCGCCCCAAGTAGGAGGAATCCTACTTGGGGTCCTCCCCAATTCGGCCTCCCTCCTGCCATATTTGCCGGAGGGGGAAAAGGGAAGAGGAAGGAGAGAAGGAAAGGGGGGCCGAATCCACTTTTCCCTTCTCCCACTCGGCCTCCTTCCTTGGGGGGGGGGCTACCCCTTGTGGGCCGGTGTGCTCCCCTCCTATGGCCCATATCTTTCCCCCCGGGGTTCCGGTAACCCCCCGGTACTCTGATAACTATCCGATACATTCCGGAACACTTCTGGTGTCCCAATACTATCATCCTATATATCAATCTTTACCTATCGACCATTTTGAGGCTCCTCGTCATGTCCGTGATCTCATCTGGGACTCCGAACAACATTCGGTCACCAAATCATATGACTCATACAATACTAAATCGTCATCGACCATTAAGCGCGCGGACCCTACAGGTTCGAGAACTATGTAGACATGACCGAGACACTTCTCTGGTCAATAACCAATAGCGGAACCTGGATGGTCATATTGGTTCCTACATATTCTATGAAGATCTTTATCGGTCGAACCGTTATGACAACATACGTTATTCCCTTTGTCATCGGTATGTTACTTGCCCGAGATTTGATCGTCGGTATCTTTATACCTAGTTCAATCTCGTTACCGGCAAGTCTCTTTACTCATTCCATAATACATCATCCTGCAACTAACTCATTAGGTGCTTTGCTTGCAAGGCTTCTTATGATGTGTGTTACCGAGAGGGCCCAGAGTTACCTCTATGATACTCGGAGTGACAAATCCTAATCTCGATCTATGCCAACCCAACAAACACCTTCGGAGATACCTGTAGAGCATATTTACAATCACCCAGTTAAGTTGTGACGTTTGATAGCACACAAGGTATTCCTCTGGTGTCCGAGAGTTGTACAATCTCATAGTCGAAGGAATATGTATTTGACATGAAGAAAGAAATAGCAATAAAACTGAACAATCGATATGCTAAGCTAACGGATGGGTCATGTCCATCACATCATTCTCCTAATGATGTGACCCCGTTATCAAATGACAACTCATGTCCATGGTTAGGAAACCTTAACCATCTTTGATCAACAAGCTAGTCAAGTAGAGGCTCACTAGGGACACATTGTTTGTCTATGTATTCACACATGTATTAAGGTTACCGATCAATACAATTCTGACATGAATAATAAACATTTGTCATGAATAAGGAAATATAAAATAACAACTTTATTATTGCCTCTAGGGTATATTTCCTTCAATAATAGGTGCATATAACTTGTAGATGGAATCAAGAACTCAAATATATTCAAGAAAACATAATAGGTTCATATTCTAAATCATGGTACTCGGACCCTAGTGACAAGCATTAAGTATAGTAAAGTCATAGCAACATCAATCTCAGAACATAGTGGATACTAGGGATCATGCCCTAACAAATTGACTCGAGTACATGAAGAATCTCATCCATTTCCATCTTCCTCCAGTATGCCTACAATGGAATTACACACTCTTGATGGTGAGCATCATGAGGTTGTTAATGACGACGACGACGAATTCCCCTCTCCGGAACCCGGAACAGACTCCAGATAAGACCTCCCAACAAAGAACAAGAGGTGGTGACGACTCTGTATCATAAGACGCGAAGAAAGTTTATCTCTAAATTTTTTCTCGAGGCGACGGTATATGTAGGCTTGGAATTAGGTCAAAGAGAGGCTCGTGGGGCCCACAAGCTCACATGGCACGCACTAGGGGCATCCCCTGAGCTTGTGGCTCTGTGGTGGCCCCCCTCTGCTAGTTCTTTGCATCGGTATTCCTTTATATATTTCATAAAAATCACCTTAAAGTTTTGTCCAATTCCAAGAACTTTTATTTCTGCATAAAAATAATACCAGAGTAGTTCAAGTGAAAACAGAGCTAGTCCGGATTATTTTCATTCAAATCATGCAAATTAGAGTTAAAAACAAGAACAAAAGTGTTTGGAAAAATAGATATGTTGGAGACGTATCAGTAGCTACCTCCATGGTCATGGATGAGTTGGTATAAGTCACACTATTTGGTTCTTGTCAAACTTGGAGGTTTAAATCAAAATAAAAGAGCAAGGGATTAAATCTATAAAAATATTGTTGAGTAGATGAAACAATGATGATTTGTGATGTTGAGAAGTGCGTACGTTGCACCGAGATGAAATTTGGACCATCGGTGATGTATGTTGATGTAGCGACCAGACCTCAAACAGTCTGATCTCTGTGCATTAGTGTCATCCCTGGATCGGTAATGCTGACACACACAGTACTCGAAGGATTTATAACAGAGTAGCAATCACACACTTATTACATCGAATGTCTCAAAAGAGAACTTATTACAATAAATATGGCTTAAGGCCATCTAATAACGATAACAGCGGAAGGCTTGGAAGATAAAGTGAGTCCATCAACTCCAACGACATCACTGAGTGAAAGATCACGACCTAAGGCACCTTACTCGTCGTCTGAAAAGTCTGCAACACAAACGTTGCAGCCCGAAAACGGGTCAGCACATGGAATATGATGGCAATGTAACACATAGAGAGTAATGAATAGAATATTACTATCACTACATGCATATATGGCTGGTGGAAAGCTCTATGGTTATAGTTTTGCATAAAGCCAATTTTTCCCTACAACAAAGGAATAAATTTTATTTAACTATCATGGTGGTTGTTAAACATTGAGAAGGTTCACGCAACTCAATCCCAATTAAGCATCAACATTAAACCCAACAAATTAAATTAAGTAACATGATGAGATTCACATGATAATCCAAGTACTAGATACTCAAGACGTCCATAACCGGGGACACGGCTAACCATGATTACTTTGTACACTCTGTAGAGGTTTGCGCACTTTTCCCCACAAGACTCGATCTCCTCCGTTGGATTTCTCGCACTACATGGTGTTTGAGAAACGGATGACCGAGACATAGTCTTTCAGAAGCGTTAGCACCTTACGATGGGTAGACAGTACCACCTACATCCCCTACATCTTCTAGTCTACCACTGTAAGAGTTCACACGAGTTAATCAACTATGCTAGATCCCATAGTAGCTTGTAGCTGCACACGTAAGTTTCTAGCATGAATAATCTAATGATCCCTTTGAGCCTGGGTGGCGGTCCATAGGAGAATCACACGATACCCCGGGATTTCCAAAAATACAGGCAACACTGGGTTCCCCAGGTGCCTCAATCCACCCAGATGTGTGTTTGTAGCCACCTTAAGTAAACCATTAATTACAAACTCACATCTGTGATGGATACACTCATCCAATCCACATCTACAAGCACAACATAGCAATGTAAGCAATGTAGAAGTAACTCCCAAAGGTTTGATAATAAACAGGACATAGGTACTACCTCATCTACTTCCCAAAACCCACATATTAATCAGATCCTAACCATGCAATTGTTAGATTGATCTAATGCAATAAAACTGGGTAGTAAAGAGGTATGATCAAAGTGTTACTTTCCTTGCTGATGATCCGTGAAACCTAGAGACTCGTAGTAGCACACTGCGCACTCCGGGTACTCTATCGCAAACAAACAAGCATACAATAAGCACTCATCTAATGCACATGTAAAACTCAAATAAGATATCTAACCAGAAAGTTCAACTTAAGAACTCCGGTTTGCAAAAAGAATCAAATCGAACGAAGCAACGAACCTCAAACGGCGAAAGAAACAAGCTTCGTTTACTAATCTGGACCTAAGTCAAATTTTACAGTAGCAAAAACTTGTTTGAGTTGGTTAAACGGAAAGAGGGTTTCGAGATGAAACTCTAGGCGCTGGAGTCGCCTGATTCCGATAAACGAGCGAAATGTTATACTAGAACAAAAATCGGATAAGAAATCGCGATCAAAAATAATCCCGAAAAACCCGAGAAAAAGAAAAAAATGAACAAACAGGCTAACGAACGAACGTTCGCTGTCTGCGGCTAAATGGTGAAAACCGTTCGTTAAAACGAACGTACGAACGAACATCCGCAAAATAAATAAACCGACAAAAAAACCGATCTAAAGAAAATAAACCAGAATCTAAAAAACGGATCTAGATCTAGGGTTTACCGAAATAAACCGAAAAAAGGGCGGCGGCGA